>NW_023461613.1:0-24533 GCF_013731165.1 Rhagoletis pomonella
GAAAACATGTAAGTCTCATTTTAAATAAAAGACCATACGAATGTTTGTAATTCTCGTTTCTCTGCAGGAAATCGATGGAAAAGCGCTGCTGCTTCTCAACTCGGAAATGATGATGAAGTATATGGGTCTCAAGTTGGGACCAGCCTTAAAGATATGCAATTTAGTAAATAAGGTTAATGGTAGGCGAACCAATATGTCATTATAAGTGAATTGAAAAAGGGGAAATACTAAAATCGGTTACAAAGGGGCGCTTACGATGAAAACACTTAAATAGCACCATTGGCGGTTGGACGATTCTAAGGACTCTTGTAAAACCAGTTGAAAATGAATAGATTATAAACGTTAGAAAAACTTATCTAAAGTTAGAGTTAAAGAAGCGCATTCCAAACGTACACAAGAAATTGGAATTGTTGGAAATAATTTCTATGACATGGGTACCTTTACGTATATTTGAATTAAAAATTTACTAAACTAAAATAAAATTTCAAGTAATTTATGAGATAGCGTGCTTAAATTTGTACTTTTAAATTCACTATACTAAACTTACATATTTTACGTATGTATATTTTTACAGAAGAGTAAAGAGCATTTTTACATGATTCTATGTATATTTGTTTAAGATTATTAGAAACCTAAGTGTATGAAAAAAGTTATTATAAAATGAAATGAAATATACATATATGAATTTCTTTGAATTATTACTATGGCACAATAAGCATTAGAAATGTTAATTAAAAATAAAACTTCCTTTTTAATGTAAACATACATACATAAATATACATATTTATTTCTGCACATACATACATATGTAATTATAAAAAAACACAAATCCGAGCGGACTACAAATTAATTAAAAAGTCTAAATTTTGAATAAGAGAGTAAATTTAATTTTGTCATCAAAAATCTGTAATTGAAGAGGATAAAATAAAATATGTAAATCAAGTAATAGTTATTTAATTAAACAGGCAGCAATCATCTATTAATTTCCAAAGATACACACTGTTTAACATCGAAGAACTTTGTTCACCAAATCGCGATCAACTGTTAAAAAAGGACCTATTTCAAAACCACATTTCTTACGAGTATATTACCAATCGAATGCAAGCGCTCAATATAGGAATTGTTCGAGTTTCAAGTATGATGTTCGGTGTGAATTTCCAGCAGCTTTATATATCAGTTGGGACGTTGTAAAAACATTGCAAACATTCATCAGTGCTGCAGTATTGCCGATTTGATTACATGGGTCACTTCGTGTTATTGAATTCGACGCGGCCTCTGCGCATCAATGTTTTTATGGGATTCTAAATTTCCCCAACCAATTGCAATGTTTAAATCGCCCTTATTGCGTAAGTCGTAAGCTAGGCTAAATTGTACAACTCGACAACATTGGCATTGTCTACTATCGTGCTGAAATAAGTAAACGTCGAAAATAATGCAGCGCTGCCAAGTTTTTCCGTTTTAATACACTAGTCGAGTCGAAATTCTGGGCAATGACATGAAAGTTTCGATACGATTCGACTCTCGAAAAACGACTTGCATTCGACACGACTCTCGCAATGACTCTGAATGTTTCACATACGTATACATATATTTGAATTGACGTCGTCTCGGTTTGAGTCGCATAACTTTTGTACCTACATACTTCTTAAATTACTTATGAGTTTATTCTTTACTAAAATTTATAAAAGATAAATTATAAGGCTTTCTTCTTATACGTATCGATTTCTATCTAATTTGGAAAAAGTATAAATATTCACAGCAGGTAACACATAGTGTTACTCACATACATAAATATATAAACACTCTCAAAGAAACGCAATCATAGCGCAAATAAGCTAATTAATACTTTAGATTCAACTGCAAAATTACAATATATAGCTTTACTGTACTCATAGCAATAGTTAAATGAATGCAAACGAAAACTTAAATCAAGAAAACAGTTATAAACAATCTCATATACAACTCTATATTTAAAAAAAGGCACCTTAAAACGCAAATTCAACCCATATATGCACACATATGTTAAGTACATGTATGGGTAGATATGTAGGTAAAATAGTAATTATGGAATGTTACCGATATGTAGGGAATAACATAAATACTTGTTAGTTGACGTTGGAATGTATTTGAACGAAATAGAAGAATTCTGCAGCTTCCATTATCGATAACAGTTGGAAATGTATAAACATATTTGCAAACGATACGTACATATGTAAGGGAAATAGCTGAAAGTTTGTGGTGGCTTATTAAAAACAAATTCGTATACATATGAATGTACATACAGTAGCGGCTAAATAAGAGGACAACCTTAAAAAGGTGATTATTTTGTTTTATTTACATGCGGAAGAATTATTGGACCGCATGTGCGATGACGTTAATTTCAAACCGGTGCTATCAGCATTGAAATATATTTCTGTGAAAAGTAAATTTATCCGCCTCGTATTAGAAGCGACAACTCTTCAAAGGCAGGACCGATGATAAAACACTTTTTATGTCCCAGGAGGTAATTTAGGTAGGTCTTCTTAAGTGAATATATGTACATATTTGATTTGAACCTTAAATAAATACTTCCTTTAGGGATGATTTCTGTGAATTAAAAAAGCAGTTTTAGAAGAACTCCCCCCTATGTCCCTTCTGGAAGAAAAGTAAGGAGAAAGGAAAGCCTCTTGACTCTCATGAAGGCCTTTGGAGGGAGTTTTAGCTTCTGGAATTATTGCTCGGAGAGTCCAGCCAAATATTTTTTACCTAAAAGAAATCTGACCATCGATACTATTTTGTAAATCATAGCGTCGATAAAGCAAAAGTTTTACGAAATAAATACAAATAAAAAAATACAAAATTTTACGAAATAAATACAAATAAAAAAATACAAAATTTTCCTATTGAAAACTTGAAATATACTTTATTACAAAATACATACATACATAAATGATGTTGAGTGAAATGAAAATCTTTTAAAATATTGCATTTTTTCCCTCCGTATTTACATTTTTTTCGTCACGCTTTTAATATTCTTATTAACAAAAGCATACAAAAAAATATTTTAAAGTACTTGAGTAGTATGAACATAGATGTAATAGAAAAAAGACAAAAGGTGAATTTTGGATTTGTCGACAAAGATTGCTTTTCTCCAATCGTGCTTGACCCGTGGCTTCTGTAGTCTATTGAAGGTTTTCGGGGCAATGGCTTGGCGATTGGTTCAAGTTTCTAGGAGCTGACACTTTACTTATTTCCACCCCATTGTAGTTGTATAATTCCCTCGGCTGTTTCGAGCCTGAACACTAATCTGTTTAATTCGGGGGAAATTATGATGATTGACTCGGTTTTTTCAAACCGCTTTCAAACCGTTTTTTAGAATATTTTAGGCGAGAATCTCACGAAGCACCCCGAGCTCTGCGTCTGCGATAGGGGATCCGATGATGGATTTCAAGAGGTGAGAGTTGGCGAAGGTGCTGCTTGATTATCGATCACTGTCCTGTCTATAATATACCATATTTATATAGTCGGTCCGGTTCAGCGTATGGTGTATTTCCCATTGACAATAGTGGGATCGGTGAACCCCATCAAGTGTGAATTTTTCACCAATTTTTTCTGTTTTACTTGCCATCCAAAATACTTTGAACTTATTTGGCCTTACTGATTTCGAAACTAAAGATATATCTATTTTTGGCAGTCATGTTTTAATTTTGGTCATGATTTCTGACTAGCAGTTAGTGTGTTTTTTCCGGCATTTTCTTAATTTGAAAGTGGAGAACCGGTTTTTTCAATTAAAATTCAAGTTCTGTGCGTTCTATAGATCCGGTCTTCTGCCAAAAATCTAAGTAACCCCCCTATTTTGAATTTCCATACGATAGACGATAACCCCTGGCCAGCTTATCGTAGAAATTAGTTTTCGTATTCGTCTATCGGCCCTATGTCGAATCGTATCATACGCCCGACAGATGTATTATTTTGAATGCCGGTGGTTTTTGTTCACTTTTTTATCGTTAACCAACACAAATCAGTTGCGCTAACTATCGGATTTGCTACGACGAACATCGGTTCGTAATAGGGGATAACAGAATGCAAGCGTTTATCGTGCATCGTACGAATTCATAATATGCAAAGCCAAAATTGTGACTCTGTCAGCTTCCGCCATTTCTGGCTTTCTCAAACCTCTCATTTTATTTACAGTCAGATGGAAAATGTACTGAGCGTAGATATGTATGTAGTATTTTTTTTATACATCATTATATAAATAGGCAATCATGTTTCCTTTACACCCCTTTTACGGCTAAACTATACTTCTAAGGTATAAACAGTTATATATCATTAGAAAGGTATTTTGATGCTGATGTGCAGGCAATTTTTAAAATTTCAAATCAGTTTAAAATAGAGCGAAAAATCAATTCAAAAGTCACACCAATACCAATGCCATACATGTACATGGTTGGGGCGGAAATGCCCCCTAAATGTATGCTTTAATATTGATAGCGAATTAAAGAAACGTGCTAAGCAGCAGTTTAGGAATAAGATGTATGTATGTATGTACATGAATAGATTAGACTCAAACAAGGAAGAAGGTAAAGTTGAGTATGGGGAAGAAGAAAGTGATAAATACAGAAATTAAAATAAAAGTAAAGAAACCGAGATATAAAGACAAAGAGGAAGGAAAATTTAAATACCTAACCTAATAACAATGGTGGGGGTGAATATGTAAATGAAGAAAAGAATGGACATATTTAGATCAGGATAAAGGAAAAGATAAAGATGAAGACCAAGGCGACGAAGATGAAGATGAAGATGAAGATAAAGATAAAGATAAAGATAAAGATAAAGATAAAGATAAAGATGAAGATGAAGATGAAGATGAAGATGAAGATGAAGATGAAGATGAAGATGAAGATGAAGATGAAGATGAAGATGAAGATGAAGATGAAGATGAAGATGAAGATGAAGATGAAGATGAAGATGAAGATGAAGATGAAGATGAAGATGAAGATGAAACACACCACAACTTAACCCCCACACCGTAATTCACCACACTTCAACTCTCTCACCACACCTTAACTCACCACACCTCAACTCACCACACCTTAACTCCACACACCTAAATTCACCACACCTTAATTCACCACACCTCAACTCACCACACGTTAACCCCCACACCTAAATCCACCACACCGTAACTCACCACACCTCAACTTTCTCACCACACCTTAACTCACCACACCTCAACTCACCACATCTTAACTCCCCACACCTAAATTCACCACACCTCAACTCACCACAGATAAATTCACCACACCTAAACTCACCGCACCTCTTAAGCCCATCACACCTGAATTCACAGCGCCATAACTCCCACACCCAATCCCACCACATCGCAAACCACCACACCCAATTTCCCCACATGACATGATATCACTTTATGTGGCATCAATGACATTGCTTTAATATTGATACTGAATTAAAGAAATCTGCTAAGCAGCAGTTTAGAAATCAGATTTACGAAGATTAAGATTCATGCAAGGAAGAAGGTAAAGTTGAATATGTAGAAGAAGAAAGGGATAAAGGCAAAGATTAGAATAAAAGTAAAGAAACCTAAATACAATGAAGGTGGATATGAAGATGAAGATGAAGATGAAGATGAAGATAAGGATAAAGATCATAACCCCTTAACTTTAACTCATCTTAACTTAAAAACTTACTCCACCTGAGCTCACCACACATTAATTCACCACACTTTAACTCCCCACACCTAAATTCACCACACCTCAACTCGCCACACCTTAACCCCCGCACCTAAATCCACCACACCTAAATCCACCACACTTAATTCACCACACCTCAACTTTCTCACCACACCTTAACTCACCTCAACTCACCACACCAAAATTCACCACACCTTAATTCACCACACCTCAACTTTCTCACCATAACTTAACTCACCACACCTGAATCCACCACACCTAAATTCACCACACCGTAACTCCTACACCCAATTCCACCACACCGCAGCTCACCACACCCAATTTCACCACATGACATGATATCACTTGATGTGGCATCAAAGGCAACATCATTTGGCATAAAATGAACCAAAATAAATAAGATTTAGATAGAGGTGAAAAAAGGGATAAAAAGGAAATACAACTGAAGAGTGTGCGATGTTATATTGTGGTGTGTTATACTTCATATGTTATGTTATTTATTCTTATGTTATGGTTATGTTATGTTATGCCAAGTACTAAGCTAAACTCCCCTCCACTTAACCCATTCCAACTAATGTTATTTTAACTCATTCAACTTACATAAACTATCCTTAATTTTATCGGTTGAATTTCAACCGCTGGGCGAACACTAGTATAAGTAATTTGTTTTATAATACAAATATTTAAGTGTATTCTCTTTGTGTCCGCTACTGTGTGTACATATGTATGTGTACATGTGTATGTATAAGGTATTTAGCGATAAAAATATCCGACGTTAACGAAAGAAATATAAAAAAATACCGGCTAGTTGAAAGTAAACAGAGGCAAACAGTTATAATTATAGAAATTATCGCTTGATTTCGCTGCTGGGCACATTTTCGCATTCTCTGGGCACATTTTCGCATGCTCTTCACCCCTTATCTTCAGCCGGCCTGTTTACATTTTTGAGTTTGCATTGAAAGTTTTCCCTAAAATAGATTGGAGAAATTACAAAAAAATTTTGCTTTAAATATTATAAGATTAAAGTCTTTTCCAACTTATTCTTCGAATATTTATTAGTCGCTTAAATACAGCTAAACCTCATCTGAGTCATTTTGTTTTTAATGTTTCGCTACTTTTTTCCAAAGGTTTTTGCAATTGACCCCGATCGCCATTCTGGTTGGTGTTGCAAGTACGTCACACTTGATTGAATTACGGTGTTGTTTTGTTTTGTGTGAATTCATATCATTTAAATTAAATAGGTACTAATTGCCTATTTTGAAATGAAAATTACAAAACCAATTGTACAAGTAAAGAATTTATTACTTATCCACAAGTTTTGTTTGCTTATTTAAGATATCCTTGCGTATGTAAATAAAAAAGTAACAGTATGTATGTATTTAGAGTCAAGGTATTCGTAAATGCACATTGAAATACACCCCATGTAATGATCATAAGCGCCCACATATTGAAACGTTTAAACAATTTTTTTTTGTTATTTAATTTCATTTAATGTTTTACAAATTTAGTTTATTCTTAAAAAAAACGTATAAATCCGGTTTAAAACTGTGTGCAAAATACTAATACTTATAAAAAAAATTCAACAAACTTTCGAAAAAATGTCGAACTATTTAATTAGATTCCCTATTAAAGATTTTGAGTATGCTGCTTCATAGCGTATTTAATTTTAGAACATATGTTTAATAAAGTGCAGGTTTAAAGTAGCTAGGACTTTTGGCAAAAATCAGTGGTACGTCCCAGCTACTTCAAATTTGCACTCCATTGCACTAAAACTGAATGCACTACAAAACTGCATACCTAAAATCTTTCTAAGAAATCTAATTAAAAAGCTAAATTTTTTTACGAAAGTGATTTCTTTTTTTTTTTAATATTACACAAGGCTTGATTGGACAATGGCCGCTGTGGTGTAATGGTAAGCAGTGCGCGCTTCCACTCCGCCGCGCCTGGGTTCAAGCCGTGGTCAAAGCAACATCGCAAAAAAAATGTAGAAAAAAGGTTTTTTTTTTTTTAACAGCGGTCGCACCTCGGCAGGCAATAGCAAACGTCCGAGTGTATTTTTGCCATGAAAAACAGCTTCTCATAAATAAACAATCGCCGTTCGGAGTCGGCGTAAAACTGTTGGTCCCTCCCCTTTGTGTGACATCATCAAGGCGCATGCCACAAATCGGAGGAGAAGCTCGGCCAAACACTAACATAAATATGTGTAGGAGCCAATCTATTATTATTATTGAAATTGGATTTATACGGTTTTTGTCAAAGAATTAACTCTATTTTTATAGAAAAATAATTAAAACAAGAGAATTTGTTAAAACTGGTCAATATGTGGTGCGCTTATAATTATGACACGGGGTGTACATGCATATGTACATATAAAATAAATTCACCAGCAGTACTAACGAAAACGAATGTTATTAAAACGCAGATCGGCAGGAGTGTACATACAAATTTGTATTGTTTAAAAAAAAAAAATTATAATTTAGAATAAATAAATGAAACGATAATGAAAAAGCACGAATATGATTATCTACTGTTTGACAAAATATATATACAAATACATATAGAAGAGATATTGTGTGTTTGAATTCCGTTTGACATGTAAATATGTTACATTTTTGGTTTTAAGTTTCTGTACTTCTTTGAGCTATGAAATAGTTGGTCACATTATGTATGTATGGACATACATAGATAGCACCTGTCACCTTCCAGTTGACCAGGTTGGCCGAATACCCGAACTGTGGCTGCACCAACATGAATATGAGCAAACATAAAAGATGAATCAACAAATTATTTTAACCAGTGCAATTTGCCAATTTTCTATGGAGCGAGATCACACGAAAATGAGTTGTTTATTATTAGGGCAACCCAAAATATGCTCCTAAAAACAAATTTTATATTATAAATTATTATTGATTTGAGAGAAAAAGTGAAGTGATTACACTGATCAAGAGTGGTTTTGGTTCGGTTATTTCTTAACTTAGGACCTATTATTGATTACATACAAATGTAAATAGAAAGAATTGGATTTTCTAGGTGAATCGGTTGATTACCAAAGGGAATAAGTCAGCATTTTTCGATATGGCAAATTCAATGGCGTTCAACTGAGCTGCTTTAAATGCAGGCTTTGGTAAATAACCGATTCAAGTTTAGTTTTCTAGATTTTGAATTTTACAGAAGAACACACAGAAGAATTTGCATCGAGAACTGCATTTATTACGTTATTAAGTACCTAAAAACTTTCTTTTTCGCGAGTTTTGTGAATTAGGTGTTGACGTTACATTCCCCAAAGAACTCAGCCATCATACGACGATTCCATAGGCCTTGGTACGTCTCTTCCATAGTTTTTAGGTCATGGTAAAACCGCTCACCTTGTTCTTCACTATAGGATCCACAATTTTCTGGGAATTGCTCAAGGTGCCTAAGGATTTAAAGCTCTCTAGCATGTCTTTCCGGATTTCGGAGTAATTTCTGGATTTGTGATTTCAAAGAAAATTTTTATGAAATCCTAGCATCTTTGTTTAAGATTCTTATTTGTGTGCCACCGAAAATTCCCGGTTTTATCTTTTCTGTGCTTAGACCAGGGTTCTGTGATCGTACGAACGACTGTTTGCAATCGAATGAAATTCGAGCCCAGGACGTTTTCTCATTATATAAGAAAACCATTGTCCATTTTCTTCTAACGTCTTTACAAATTCTTTATTAAGGACCAGCTTTATGTGCTAGGAGGGGACAATATATGTATACATTGATGTGTCTATAAAAAGGTGCAATTCATTTTTCTGGTATTCTGAAAGACTCATTTCCAAAATAACACATCGGAACAAAAAAAAAAACCATTTTCCGAATGAAAAAGTTATAGCAAGTCCTGCTCTCTTATAGTTAGGGTTGCCAGACGTACCCCATTGGGGGGACATAACCGATTTTGACTTCTTGTCTCCCCTCGGTATGGAAGGTTGCGTAGGTCCCCCATTATTGCCCGAAATAGTTCACTTTTCGCTTAAAGCGTATTTGTATTCTTCAATTCTTATAGGCGAATAGTTGAATCAAAGTTGAACGAAAAGTATCGATAAATTTGTATGCCATATTTAAGGCTAAATATGTATACATACATATATATATATGTATATGTACATATATTTTTTATGTACAAACACTGGCGATCAAAACTGAGTACATGGTGATTTTTTCAAATATCTACGATGTTTTTCAAGTTCATTTTCTTGTTATTTTTTATAAAAATATTTTTCATTCTTTAAAAAAAAACCATATCAATGAACCTAGCAAACTAAATACAAATTTTAGAATAATGCAACAAATTACCACCAAAATTTTGAACTTTTTAATCTGAATTCTTGGACATGCATCAAATTTTATTGAAATTAGTGTAAGTTTTAAGCAGCGGTTTTTTCATATAAGAAGTGCAATTCATAAAAACTGGCGTTGTTTTATTTATTTTTTGTTTTGTTTTGCAAACGGCCTGCGCATTTTCGTCAAATTCATCTGTGTATGGAAAAAAGGCATCAGCATAAAAAGCATAAAAAATATACGCGATTTTTAGCAGCGTAAATCTTGCACTTATTTTACTAAATTTTCATGAGCCATGTAACTGCATATTAAAGAGAGCCCAGATTACAAAGTCCAAAGTTTTTATGGAAATTTGTTGCATTTTTTAGAGTTTCTACTAAGTTTGAATTAATTTTATGGTTTTGGCTAAAGTATGAAAATTAATTTTGTAAGAGAAATATCAAAAAAAAAAAAATTAACCTAAAAAACATTGTAAATATTTAAAATAAAAAAAATTACTATGCTCTCTGTTTTGATTGCCAGTGTAACTTTTTTTTTGTGCAAATGATATTGAATTTTTATTTGTGAACGGGTTTGTTTTTCCCTAAGCAAATAAATCAATTTTTAGTTGAATACATTTAGTTTTATTGGTCCCCCGAAAAATACCCCTTTTTGTTTCTCAACTGTACCACAAGTTCCCCAAATTTATTCTTGCCTGTACCCCTTGCGGCATTTTATGTCTGGCAACCCTACTTATAGTAGAACAGATTGTCACTTTTGTCGCCAACATGTCGCCAACGAGTTTCTTTTTTAATCTAGAAGCCAATGCAGATTCCTTAGGTAATTCTAGGTCCATTATCGAACCAGTTAATGGTTCTTGGGTGAAAGGTTTTGACTTTTTAGACGCTACTCCTTCGAACAGGGACGTTATGCCCGCTTCATTGAAGATTTCTTCGAATAACGAATCACGGATGGAACAAAGTTTTGGAATAGGTACTTGCTCTGAATGCTTAGCCGATTATAAGTCTCGATAACTAATTTTTTAACGTTAACATCTCGAAAATTAGCACAGCAGAAATAATAGTCATCAAAGTGATTTTTCTGATTTGTCCGTTGCTTAGGCATTCCGAGCGACATATGGCTTCCTTGACCCATTGTCTCAAGTGTTTGTACTACAGTTTATAAACAGTTTGGGGTATCCATGGCTAGAATTCATCCCAAATTTTCGATTCGAAGTAGCAAAACGAAGCCCTTTTTATAAATACAAATGTACTGATTACAGCCAATATTCAAAACTGACATTAATTTCAAAATTAAGCAACGTGGAGAAAAAATTTAATACATATATATATACATATGTATATATGCACTAACGATATCCCGGCGCCAAAATGCGTTTCTAAAAGTGTTGACCTGCGTTAAAGTTCAATGGTTTTTATGAATTTTCGAAAACCGAAACTTCAAAACTAGTGCATGCATTGACCACGGCTCTGGATTAAAAGCTCTTGCCTTTTCATTTTGGTCATACAGCAGCAGCAGGGAGTCGAGTAATTAATAGTTTTTAGTTGTAGCACTTCATGCACCAGGTCTCAAATTACTTCTGCATACATTTCTACCACACGCCCACCACGCTCACACATGCAACTGAAGGAAGCTAAGAAGAACTTTAACCTGCTTCTATATATTTACATAACAGAAAGTTGCTTGCACAGAACAATAACGCAAGCCAAGAGCAGGTCGATCCAATTTGCTGTTGCACTGAAATGCTCAACATAATCGCTTTGCCCAGTAGGGCAGCAAGGTGAAAGCGACTTAAAAATAGCCAAACCAAACTGACTTCTTGGGCGTGGATGTCAGGCTGAAGTTAAAAGGCCATGACGATGTTAATAACAACCACCGCTCGCAAAGGCAGACGTCCAGAAAAAGAGATTAAAGCTGGTATGCTTAAGTCCCCAGTAGAGCGCCACTTGAATGGCCAAACGTTTGGGAACCTGCAGCACAAATTAAACACGAAGGACATTCTTGGATTTTGAAAAAAAAGTCCACAAGCAAAGCGTTCCCACAGCTTCTATCCGCATCATGTGCGTGCCAGGCGGCGCTCAGGGAGGAATTTGCGGAAAGATGCAGCTGCCAGTGTATGTGTTTAATTGAGTTTAAAATAAGCCAAAAGTGAATTAACAACCAGCAGCTAGGAAGCGGGCGGTAGAGCAAGCAATCAAGTGGGAGGGAGGCATTGCAGTTGCAAAACGGGCACACGAACAGCACCACAACTGAGTCAGCCAGCAGCCCTGCTTGGTCGTCGTGCAAGCATTTTGCCACATAAATATTCACTACACAACACAGAAGCTATGAGCTCAGAGGTGTGGATGTGAACACATACGCACATAAGTAACTAAGTATGGATGTATGTATAATGAAATTAAAGCACAAATATAAAGTTGTAATGCAGTTCAGGAGCAGTCACTTTCAACAACCGCAACTCAACAATATACGAAACAAGGCATCGAAGATATTTGTATATGCTCTAGAATATGTATATATGTATTTACACCAGGGTGGCCCAAAGTTGTTTCAAGCTACTCCCCAGAATTGAAGAACATCGAGAACCGGAAGCACCGGAATGCTGTCAATTGTTACACTCTCATATAAACTAATGACAAAACTGCCTTACTTTGGCTGATGAAGATGAACGCGTAACAGAAGCGATCAGATGCAGAAGTCAGATCACTTAAGTACTAGAGGTAATAATTGATATACATACATATGTGTAACGGTTTGCAGCATCACCGACAACGTATTTATTTATCCCATTCTTATTCGATAAAAAAATAGGCCTGATACAGGAGTCCTGAGTTAGGAACGACATAGTCATGAGCAGGGAACGGATTTTTTTTGGAAATTGCCTTTTTTTCTGCTAAAGAGCTAGAGTATATTCGATTGAGAATGTTCACGATTTAGCTTTCCCTGATTCAATACATACACATTTGATGTTGCCTTTTTTGCCTATTGTACCTTTAAAAAAGTATTTATAGCGAAGCCCTTATTCCTGATAATATAAAAGTTTCAAACGTTCCATATTTAAATTTTCGCCACTTGTATCAACTTGTGTTAAAGCCTGTTCTGCTACAAAAAAATGAAGATGATAATGAAGGAAATCAATGGATAAATAAAGAAGTAATAAGTGGTCATATGAAAATGCGCAGAGATTTTTTTTTATGAAAAATTAGCAGAGAAGAATGATACTCATACGCCTTGTATGTACACCTAAAAATATATCGAAAACTTAAGCTCTACCCAGAATTACAGCGGACGACGGTAAAGCGGTCGGCGGTAAGTGAACAGCTGTTCAGTTACCGCAGTGATATCCGTCCGAGTAAACACAATTACAGCTGAGGACGGCTTCCGTTAACTGTCATTTTGATTTGGAAATTTTCATTAAAATGTTTTCATTTGTTTGCTACGTGCGTGTGTGTATATTTGCTGGAAATAAAAATGGTTAAAGGCATTTGCAAACTTGTGAAAATAATAGAAATTATAGTAATCAATAATGTGCCGCCCCCGCTGGGCGGTAAAAATAGAAATAAATTTAAATCAACCGAAAAACGTTGGCGGTAAAAATGCTGTTGCCGCAATTATGTGCCATTCTATATGTCTTCGTGAGTTTTGATTTTGACAGCGGTTAACCGTCGACCGCTTTACCGTCGTCCGCTGCAATTCTGGGTAGAGCTTTATTCATAGAATAAAAAATTAACTCGATTTTCGGAATAAGCGAGCAATTCTGTATATAAATTGGATACTGAGTGGCGTCCATTGAATATTTTTCCCGTAAACCAGTGTTATTTTTCAGTTTTGGTCTTTTTTAGTGTTTTTTTTGCCTTTTTTACTATTTCTTGTGCCTTTTTCTGCCTATTTCGTTATTTTATTTTGCCTTTTTTATAGGGTTTTAGTTCCTAAACATCCGTCCCCTGGTCATGAGCCTACATATATGAATGTATATAACAACTATAACACTGTGAGACAAATGGTAGGGGTCAGTGATCGGGAAGGGTTCAAACTACCGGGGAAAGTTATATCGGTAAAAAAGAAGTTATACGAGTCCCGGCGTTTCGCTGGGTCACGTCTAGGAATCGAGATATATATATATAACTATCATATAGGGGAAATTGTCACCTTTGGTGGTCTTTTTTTGACATAACTCGAGAACCACTAGTCCGATTTTGCTCAAACAAATTCAAAAAAATTAAAAATTACAATTCCTTTAATCTGTACATATAACGTTTTTCGTTTCCTTCAGAAACTATGTTAGATTCGAGGATACGGCAATTCAAGAGTTACGAATGAAAAATCGTATAGCACTATTCGAGAGTGCATTTTTAAGGATAATAATAGTACTAGAAAAATAGGCGAAATAATTCCAATTTAAAAAGAAAATAGCGGGACAAGCTTTGCACAAAGCAGGGTTGCAAGCATACACATAAATCTAATTGCTGCAAGAAGAGTTGCATTTCCTTTGAAAGTTTTAAGTGATGCATGTTTTCGTACTTATAGGAGGAAATCATGGTTCTGATAACATTTCCTAAAAAAATCTTAGAAAAGGGGCCAAAGTCGCACATAACTTTGGAAAAGGGTAAAAAAATCTAAATTTTCAAAAAGTCATGTCAAAAGGTATTGGCGCTTAAAAAGGGTCAAATTGGCCCTTTAGTCGCACATCGGCAACACTGATTCCAATAGACTCTTATTATTTAATCGGAAAATCTTCTTCTTCATCTTTTAGCTTCTAATTTCGCTCCTTATGGGCTCGTTCCTTTTTGAAATACAAACTATGTATAGTTCTGGCGTTTTTTTTATTTTTGTACGTAATTATTATTTTATGTTTAAGTTAGAGAGAATATAAATTTTAATTATGGGACAATAACACGTTGAATAGCTTACAACGTTTCTTGCAAAATGAGCCCTATCTATAACTAAATAAAGAAAATTTTAACTGAAAATTCAATTAGTAAAAAAGACTGTTACGTTATAAATAGTTTTCCACCCAAAACACATGGATAAAGGAAAGTGTGGGGAAGTATTTTATTTTTTTGTGAAAGAAGATACGGAGATTATCCCATTATTTAGCCTGGTAGATTCCGCGCCAAAAAACTTTTTGATATTTTGGACTATCGACTTTATTTTCATATAGAAAGCTAATCACTGATTTGTTTGTCGAATACTTTTTTTATTAACTTCAAAGCAATACAAGGCAAGCGAAGAACATCAAGTATAATGCAAAAAATGGTGGCCACTAAATATAAACTACCCTTTAGTTTCATGTTGTACTTTTTTAATTTTCAATAATTTAAAAGGTGCCTCAGGATTAAGTTCATTTTTATGTAAGAGATTCGTGCTAGTATTTATGTTGTACGATACCTTAGAAGATGTATGACCAAGATATAATCAATCGTTCGGCGATTTGGACCCTATGTAAGCATATCACCCCATAAAATTCTCATTCAATATGTGTTAGATATAGGAAATTGGAAAATCCTGGGTAATTCAAACTCCAACGAAAGCAAATGATACCGCGGACAAATTGTGAGATTATTGGCTTTTTTTCATCAAGCTACAAAGGTTAGGTTAGGTTATTCTGGCTCAACAATTATTTAAATAAAATGCGTACTGATTTGTGCACAACAATTTGCGACAAAGTCCGATTAACTCACAAAATGGCAAAATAAATCAGTTAAATCATCCAGCTAGGGCGAAAGCGTTCGCGATGAGTGAAACGAGGTGTGGTAAGCTAATCGAATCATTGAGTGGCGAATTCTGGCGCACCATCAAATAATATAATTTATTTAACTACTGGCGCCCATTATACCACACCGCGACGGCCACAACATCCAGCTGAGCAGCTGTTGCACTTTGGCGCTGCTTCATCAACCCATTAATATCATCGTCGCCGCGAACACCGCTGCCCCTCCTAAAGCCACAATGCATGGGGTAGCCGCACTTCCGTGTGAAAACGCCGGATGTTGCGAATGAGTAAAGTTTCGCCCTCGCACATTTTGGGCCTCACCGAGTTGCGCCACTCTTGTTGCAGAGACAGGCGGTTTGGAGATTTATCCGCCAACACTTGATATTTGCATTTACGCTGCCTTTATTGTTTTATACGATGTACGATGGGTGGGCCTAGTCGGTAGCAGGTAAAGAGTGCTGGAAGTAAGGGTAGGATATGATTACGGTGACCATCCGTCCTTTATTTTAAAGGACAGTCCTTTATTTTAACCACCTGTAATTTAAAATTTTTTCAAAATAAAGGACGCCTTTTGTCCTTTATTTCTTAATCTGTCCTTTAAATCGGCTCTGCATTTTTCAGAGGTAAATTTTTAAACGCAGAATATGAAAAATAAAAACGTCCCTTATAAAATATAATGGAAACTTTCGCCAGTTTGTTTCGCACCCCACTTAAGGGTTTCTATTTCATCGATTACACTGGTCTACAAGGGTTTTGCGAATAAGACGGGACCTGGTGTTTCCGAACGGATTTTTCGTGCTGAACACGAATCTGGGGTCCAAAACTTCCCATCACGTCACGTTTTCGAGAAAAAAGGGGTTGAAACCCCTAAAAACAGCGTTTTTGGCCATTTTTGAAAAATTGTAGAGCTGAACCCTGACGTGCTACAAACTTTGTATATGTCAGAAATTAAAGGCTAAATCGTGCCCTTTCGAATGAGCCCTATGTCGAATTAATCGCATGCACCCTTAGATCAGGGGGTGTATTTGTGTCTAGGAGTCCAATTTTTATATCCACCATATTCGACCCGTCATCTTAAATTTTTAAAATCTAACTGCAGATTCGTAATCAGCGACTTTTAATATAGTTAAAACCTTGGCATTATTAATTTTCTATGATCGTTTAAGATTAAATTCTTTCTGTGATCAATTTTTCCTGCACCCCTAAACACAAATACACCCCCTGCTTTAAGGGTGCACGCGATCAATTCGGCATAGGGCTCATTCGAAAGGGCACGGTTTAGCCTTTAATTTCTGATATATGCAAAATTTGTACCACGTCAGGGTTCAGCTCTATAATTTTTCGAAAATGGCCAAAAACGCTGTTTTTAGGGGTTTCAACCCCTTTTTTCTCGAAAACGTGACGTGATGGGACATTTTTGACCCCGGATTCGTGTTCAGCACGAAAAATCCGTTCAGAAACACCAGGTCCCGTCTTATTCGCAGAAAAAAAGTTGAAATTTGTAGACCAGTGTTATCTTTGTACAATCTATAAAGCACAGGGAATGTTGTGCCCAGGATCGTGTTGCACGTTGAGTTTCCAGTTCCACTGAAAGGGAACAATAAACCCCCTGCTGCATAGTGGTTCAAAACTGGCATTCATTCACTTCACTTTTTTACTTAATTTGATTAATTTTTATTTTTTGTTTTAAAAAGCTTACATATTTGAGCCTGATTTCTGAATTTTAATTCGATTATATTAAATTTTTTAGTGCAAAATGCAAAAAAAGTAGCAATTTTGAAGAAAATTTATTCTCCTGCTCCAGTTAATAAATGTTACCTAACAAAACCTAGTTAAAAATAATTGTATGGTTCTCCCAAAACAAAAAAATACACAAAATATATTTTGAAATATTATCAAAAAAGTTTAACCAAAATAAATATTTTATTTTTGTTTTTAGATAAAATTGGTTGAAAAATGAAGGCTTCGGTGAATAATGAAGATTGAATTCCAATTTTGAACCACGTTTGCTGGTTTCGTCGTGCAGTATGAATTATGGCAAACGCATTTTGGTAGCAATGGATGGCGAAGTCCTTGAAAAGGACTTGGCTTAATTTTTCGCTACAGCAGGGCAACTTATACAATTAAATAATATAATTAAGTGGTAAACATTTCATTTAAATTACGATATGGGCAAGGTACTTTTATCATACAAGTTGTAGGTACGTATTCCCAAATCGTTTAAAAAAAAATGTCCTTTATTTTACGTTGGCTAATATGGTCACCGTAGATATGATGCAAAGCGGCATACACGTGGCTGCCTCAACAAATGGTGGGTTAGTTTGCCGGGTGATGATGCCTGGCAATTGTTTATAAAGTTTTCGCATAAAAAAAGTTTTTTGTTATTCGAAAAATAGCTGGAGAACAATTCGTTCGAATCCACCACTCTCGCAATGAGTTGGAGTGGGAGCAAGGGGCTGGCGCTAAATTCGTGAATGGCATTGGCATTGTGGCCATTAATCCTTATTTTGCGTACATACCAATGTGCATTAAGGCAAGCCTTATTTGAAAACGTTTCGAAATTCTCAGATAATGAAATAATAAGTATGTACATCATTCTTCTTGATAGGTACATATGTATACAAGTGAAATTATTAACTAAGAATGAAGGAATACTAATAAACAGGGAACGGATTTTTAAGACCTCAAAACCTGCAAAAAAAGGGCAAAATAAAATAACGCAATAGGCTAGAAAAGGCAAAATAAAATATTGAAATATTTCCATACAATCCGTTCCCTGCTAATAACATTGTGCGACAATTTTATGACAATTCAAACCAGCACGGACTTGGCTAATATTTTCTGAAGGTATACGTATCCAGTAATAAAACACCCGATGCAGTTTTCATGTCCCGGTCTAAGTAGTTTCCAAAAAAGTGGAAAAATTGTTAAAATTAATGTCTGACCGAAATTATAAGTTAAGACATATGTAGTAAAATTTCATGGGAAATGTTTTCATAGAACATTTTAACACATAGCTCCCGCCTGAAAGGGTCGTTTTGACCCTCACTTCAAGAAACCCCGCAAAAAACAAATTTGGAAGTTCGTTATTCTTTGGAAAATTTTACTAGGGGTCTTTTCAGCCTCTAACCAGGACAGTTAGCTCCAAAAAAAAGTAATGTTTCTTGACGCAATGTATGACAGCAGGAACTCTGACACAGTTTTAAAAGCGGGCCAACCTAATGTACATACATACATATGTACATACTATATATGTACATAAGTATGTATGTACATATCTGCGCACGTCAATCAAACTAGCTTAAGTAACTTTAGAAAGTTTGACTTTGAACAAAAAAATAAACAGGTTTTCTTGAAAAATTTATATTTTTATTAAGGTTTAGTTGAAATAGCATCGAAAACTACACTTATGGTTAGTCAATCGTAAAAATACTTTTTGGGAACCCAATGAAATATTGCTTTAAAGGGAAAATGACCTATCTCGACTAAGGCTACTTTACCTGACTGCGCAGATTTATATAAAGGTACAGATTTTGAAATGCAAGAATGAGAGAGTTTTAGAAAAAGTAATGACTGGAGTTTGGAGAAATGAGCGAACTTATGGGTTGGCTGCTGGGATGTGTGCGTTCTTTTGCTGGCAAATTTATTTGTATTTTTTTTTTATCTGCGTGCGTGTGTGTGCTTTTATTATTTCAAGTAATTTCGGCAAATGGCATGAAAATGACTTTATGAAAAAGTTTCACAGACAATTTGCAGAGTTTTTGTTAGCCGCGTCACGAAAGCGGGCGAGGAATATTATCTAGCAGTTGCAAGCTCACGTTTAGAAGGGTATACGGAAGGACCTCGCAGCTGGTTGCAGAGATCTAGCTCAATCCCCCTATCTCTGTTGCTTCAAGTGACATTTGGCCATTTCATTGTGACTGGTGAGACATTTGACTCCAGAGCTTGTGAATTATAACTTATACGAAAGTGAAATATATTTTTTAAATACAAATGTATGTATGTATAAATAAGATCGCGAAAGCAGAAGTGGCCTAACTTACAATCATACAGTATGGAGATAAATGACATTTTTAATATTCAAAAATTAAATGAAAAAATACCACAGGCTTACCAAAAAAAGAATACGTTTCTGCATCTATTTTCCTATGTCGTACGACGTGCTGAATGCGAAACCGAGGTCTGTTAGCCTCCACCACGTCAGGTCCGAGGCCATTTGAGGGTCAAGTACGGAAATATTCATTGAATAAACCTGAAAATTCAATACAAATCTTCTGAATTTGACCTTGGCATGACCTCTAGATGACCTTGATGAATCAAGAGATCCCCATATTCGGGATCAGCCACAATAAAGGCATATTAATTTTTACAAGCATTTATTTTTATCTTTATTCAATACATTTTTCACTATTTGACCCTAAAATGAACTCGAACCTGGCATTATGGAGGTTAATGGACCTTGTATTACGGTTCAGTGAGTCGAAAAAACCTAGAATGGCATTGGGATATAGAGGTTTGGTGCAAAATGCAGAACATTTATTGTAAGCCTAATCTTTGTAACTTTCATTTGAAAACTTATCGCATTTGAAACTATTTTAAGTAGTTACATATAAAAAAAATGACGGTTAGGCCACTTGAGCTCCCCTGGCCTTAAATCGGAGATGAGCATTGCCTTGCCCGCGAGCAAAGCTCTTTTAAGCTTTCCATGTATTTTGTATAGAGCAGCGATGGGCAGAGAGAGCTTTTACTCAAAAAATCGCGTTTTTGGTATATTTTAGAAGGTCTAGCAAAAAAATATAAGGCGATAGAACCTTCATTTTAGGCCTAAATTAAAGCTATAATTCTCGGTTACTATCCCTGAAAATACCATCCCTGCACCTTTACACTGAATAATATAAAAGTACTGGAATATTGTGCTATTGACAAAAATAAATTTTGCCTCAATCAGGTTTTGCCGTTAAATAAATGACTATAAGTGCACATCAAGTCAAGGTGCAGGGATGATATTTTCAGAGATAGAAGTCGAGACTTCTAGATTTAATTAAGGTGAAAGGTTCTATCACCTACTGTTTTTTTGCTAGAACTTCTAAAATATTACAGAAAATTCAATCAAAAACAACTTTAGCATTTGCCGCAACAAAATTTGTGTGGCCTTGTGTAATTCATAGAATTGTAAAACTTACGGCGTTTTCTTATTTTACTTTCGTTGAAAAGCATTCCTGTTTTTAAATTAAATTTTAGATATCAATATTGTGTAAAAAATGGTTTGTAAAACTACATATGGATGTATGTTTGTATGTACATATAGATTAGAATCTACTTACATTTTATTTAATAACTTATTTTAAAGACGAAAGCTGGCCCTTTTCTACTTTGTTTTCGGAAAGTAATTTAAATATTCGGATATTCAAAGCTACATACGGAATTGTTGAAATGGGCAACAAGGGATTAACAATTGAATCGCAATAACACATTTTTACACGCACTCTTATCATTACATACATATGTACGTATCTACAGGTACCCGGTCGGAAAATAAACTCTGTACTTCAAAAACAATTTAATAGAAGGCACTTTTTATTAACTGCAAGTGGATGAAATTCTATATTTTTTCTTGTAAGCAACTGACTTTATGAACATGGCGATGTCCTAGGAGCAAGTCAATTGTCTGACTCTGCAAACCTTTCACTTGCAGTTGGCATAACGAACAAAACAAGTGGGCGAAATAAAAAAAGCATTGAAGAGCCGGTTTAGGATCCTGCTGAATTTGTTTCAAATTTATTTTTTAATTAAATAGTTAATTTTTGCGAATGTCTACTTAATTCCGACAGGGTACACACAAATGTGTATGTATGTAAGTACACATGTACATATACTTGTAGGCAGTGATCGGACTTAAAATAAATTTGTGTGTTAGAATCTGGAAAAAAATGTGGTAGATTTCAAGAAAATGTGGTAGATCTAAGGTTTTGGATCAAACTTGTTACAAAAATTAAAAATATTCTGCAAGGTTTCACCTAAATTGCAAACATTTTAATTAGAATCTAAAAAAAATTAATTATAGTATAACAAAGTGCAAGATTGAAGTTGCTAAAAATTGCGTTTAGTTTTAGCAATTTTTTTCCTTGACAGTTTAAAGCAGTTCCTTCCATATCAACCTTGCGGAGTGCTGCCAGCTTTCCTTTTTATCACATCACGATGTGGCGAACAAATGTGGCACGTTCCAGAAACCGCTACTTGGTATTTACCGATTTTGAAAATTCTCAAGTAAAAGTAAAGAACGCTTTAGAAACTTTAGATGCACTGAAATTTGCTACTTTCACAAAAATCGCCATTTTTTTAACATTTTCGCTATTAATTCTTTTTATAAATCATATATTTTGCAATTTAATACAATAAAACCATGTGTCCAGTCGAAAAATTTAATATTGAGGAAATTTCCTATTTTACACTTGATTTTATCCTCACATTTTGCCTGTTGTTAGTGTTAAGTGTTGGACAATTTTTGCTCTTAAAATTAACTAAAACTACTCAAAAACGCGAATATGTGGTAGATTTCAGACCTTGTGTTGTAGATGTGGTAGATGCTCAAAAAAGTGGCAAATCTACCACAATGTGGTAGAAGTCCGATCACTGCTTGTAGGCACATTTTCATATGTTGCGAAATTCGTTGGAAAATCCAAAATATGCCTACTACATATTTGTATTCTTTCGCTGCTGATCCACTGACTCGTTTTATCTATTTGAATGTGGACTATAAAATTTGATAGCCAGTGCAGACAACGCAGATGACGGGTATCGGCGGCAAATACCAATTCCCCAATTGAAGTGAATTGGACAATTCATATGGTTGCGCGAACGCAAATTAGATATGCTTTGATGCGTCCATTGTAGGGATGGCGTTTTCCGTGTTGCACCACAGCGGCAGAAGCTGTCCGACATGCTTTTGCCAGTTGCTAGTTTGAGGTTACTAAAATAATAGTATTTTCGCCTCCGCATACGTTTCATCGGGTTACGCCTGCCTGTTATTGGAATGGATTCGTGCGTTCTTGGTTGAATTCCCCTCTGTAAAACGAGTAATGAAAACTAATTCAAAGTATTTAAACATTATTCAAATTGAGTGCTCTAAACCATGCGGACCGCTTCCTTTTGGATGGGATCAACTCTAACAGTTATTAATCTTTTTGTTTGTTTTTGTGTGGAAGGAAAATTCTAACTTAAAGCGCTCCAGCACTCCCATTAAATTCTATGCATAAATAGTTTACCATACGGAAAGTGGAATGAAATTCCTCATAAATTTACGGCGGTGCACACATACATACGTGCATACACATATGTGCATTCAATGTAACATAGCCTCACAATAATGCTGCTGCTGCAGATGGCGTTTGATGCAAAATAAAGGATAACGACCGCAAAACTGAATGCAGCCTTCATCGCTGAGCGAGGTGGTTGTCGACCGCGGCTGAGGATGCAAAAAATGCAACATTATTGTTTTGTGAAAGAGCGACTTTGTTTGCTGCAAACAAAGCCGGAATGGTGACAATGGCAAGCACACCAAGCGGCAGGCTAGGCAAACAGCCAGCGGGAACGGTAAACTATTTAAGGCAATACACACATTGCACTGATAGGAGTCTGGATAATATCATTGGCACTGCTGAAGGTCGTCAAATGGTACGAAGGCTCCATTCTAAGCGATGAAACTGGAAATAATGGCACTATACGGTTGTGATCGAAATTAGAAAAACATACATACATACATACTCAGAGTTAGAAATGAAAGCGGGTGGGGGCCAGTGTTGGCGCGAATCATTTTTAGTGGCAGCCAAATTCTTTAAAAAAAGGGCTAAAAAAGAGCAACCAAAAATCTTTTTGTATAAAAGGGGAAATATACGACACCAGCTTGCTAGCTCCATCAAGTGATTGTACCATCAGGCTCGAAGCATATAACTTACCAGCATGCTGGTATAATATTTCTTTCTTTACAAATGTTTTTTTTTTTTTTTAATTCACAACTGCAATATCGTTAGCTTAATCTTCTACAAACACGGCTTTGACTCATATAGTGCAAGAAATTTTCGCTAAAATACTTTTTACATAGAAAATTGAGCTAATTTCATCACTCACGACACCAGCATGCTGGTACAATCACACCACAAGAACATACACGGACAATCGACTTGATGGGCCATTTAACAAATTAAGCATATTAAGGGCCGTAAACTTATCTATTTTAAATCGCTAATAGATAAGTTAACAGCCCTAACACTTTTACAGTATGTATGTATAAAAACGTCTTTCTTAGTTTAAAAATTCATCTCTTACATAAATGAAAAAGAAATGAGATCAAATTAAGCATATACAACTTTTTCATGCCAAGTATGAATAAAATCTCCAAAGGGCTAAAAAAAGGGCTAGGGGCAATTTTAAATTTATGTGGCCAAACAAAGTATGTGGTAGCTAAATCTAGCCACCAAAGGGTTAAAACGGCAACACTGGTGGGGGCAAGCTTTAATATTTATTTGATCTACATATGATTAGCATAGGTGTTCCAGTTTGAGCAATATGT
Source organism: Rhagoletis pomonella (assembly GCF_013731165.1). Taxonomy (NCBI): domain Eukaryota; kingdom Metazoa; phylum Arthropoda; class Insecta; order Diptera; family Tephritidae; genus Rhagoletis; species Rhagoletis pomonella. The sequence continues at coordinate 24,278 of NW_023461613.1, forward strand.
ACGGACATTCCCAGCAAAAAATCGGTAATCGCCTAAATACATACATATAAAAACGGATTTATACAAAATTTAATTAATTTTAATCTTTTAGACATTTTCTGATTTCAATTTAATATATGTACATAAATAACCATGTACTTATCTAGGCATTCTACATTAGTTTCTCTGTAAGGCATTCTTTGTTCGCTTCTCTGGATTCTGTTTATCCATGCGTTCTCCCTTCGTTTGAAGGTAATGCTGCGGGTAAGGGCTTACC
>NW_023461614.1:0-24504 GCF_013731165.1 Rhagoletis pomonella
CACTGTGTGCCTGAAAGTCGATAAGAATTTGTAGCTAACCAAAAAAAGAGGTATACGTTGGTCAAACAAATTAAAGCGAAAGTAAGAAGAAAATACAAGAAGTCCTATTATTGCGTGTTTTCGTTCCCGTACGAATTTGGAAGAAAGAAAGATTGAATTTGAACTTTTACACAAAAGCCGTCTGGTCCATAATTTTCTTCGACACCGGAAGGCTATCAGTCAGTGCAGCTACTCAAAGCACGCAAAGCCTGTAAAGCTGTGGCGCCAATAAGCAAAATGCTAAGCTCCATATATAAAGAAAATGTAAAATTCTTTAAAGAAATTTTTTCCCAACTACATGAGAGTAAGTAAATGTAGTAGATGGTAGTGTAGGTGTTCCTCTCAACAACTGCAAGTTTGTGTACTCCTGACATGAGCATGTATGTAACCTTCTATTGCAACTAAAGCATACATCACCCTGAAACGAAGAAAAAATAAAAATAAAATAAACAAAAACAGCAACAAAAACTGCGCAAAAATGCTGTGGCTGAAGAAGAGGCTTGCTTTTGCTAATAAAAATTGTAATCGAAATTGAAATTGAAATTGGAATTGAGCTATGCAGATTTTGGGAAGCACACACACACACACACACACGCGGACGTTCACTTACATATGTATGCAATTACATACATGAAAGCATTTACACTCACTTGTATGGAAATATGTATAGATACATATATGTAGTTGTATGTAGTTATGTACATTAGACTGCACCACCACAAAAATTTGCGGTATTTCCGCCGGGATTACAAAATATATTTTGCCTTATCCTGAGTTTCGCCTGAAAAAAATTCACACGAAAGAGTGAAAAGTGAACCGGTTCGGGGAAAATGAAACTCATGATAAGGCTGATTATATTTGAAGACTTCCCCAAAATATTTCGGAAAAATATAAAGATTTACGTGAACTGAAACGATTTGAAAATACCTCAAAAAAAGGATAAAAAAGATATAAATAAAAATAATTTTTTAAAGACTTTTTTTTTAAATCCCCTCTGATGACAAACAGTTTAAGTTTAAAAAATCTGCATAAAAATATAAAAAAAAAAAATCTTTCAACGGAATCCGAATAATGAGGTTTTTGATGCTGTTTTTGAACTTTTTTGTCATCTGAGGATTTTTTTTTTTTCAAAAAATACGTTAAAAATTATTCATAAAAACTCAATTTTTGGAGGTATTTTAAAATCGGTCCAGCTCTTAAAATTTACTAAATTTTATAATTCCAATGGAAACACAATACCGATTTTTTTTTTCTTTTGTATTGGATTAGACTGCATACTAATGTACATGCATGCTTTCAATCACACTGCTGTAGCTGTTGCTTGCTATGCATACATACAAGTATCTTGGCTTAGCAAAAAAAAAAAAAATAAAACCTGCAGGGGAAAAATTCCCAAAAAAGATTTTTTTTTTTGGAAAAATTTCTTCACTTGCCGATGAAATAAAAAAATGTAAATGAAAAACTACCAAGTTTGTTCCAGTAAGGCGTAGCCAAGAGCATCAACGCCGCACAGTAGCTGCAGTCTTGTGCCGGATATTATTCTTTACTTTCTCTTCATCTCGTTTTCTGCTTCCTTGCCATTTTTGAGGCAGTCATTGAGTGAAGGAATTTTGCAAATATTTTACGCTTTTTACACGCATGTTCTGGCGAAAGCGAATTTGTTTGCATGTACGATGCGCTTCAACTTTATATCAGTACGCTTTTTTCACGCTTTCGACTTTCTTTCAACAAATTTACTCAGCAAATTCCGTACTTTAACAGCACAAAGTTCAAGGTGTATTGGCTTTGCGCAAAAGTACATTTACGTGCCAGTACTTACGTCCGTGCATACATACGTAAGTGCTCAACGTCAGTGTGCGATCAGTAAAAGTTGTTTGTAATCTTCAACGAGTATGCTACACAGCTTTCAAATTCTGTAATCATGGATCGCTGGAGATGACCAAGTTTTTGAAATTTTTCCATTATCCGATTTTTTTAGGAAAAATAAACGAAAGATGAATGAAAACATAAAGAAAAGGTGAGGTTAATTTAGAATGGCTGCTTTCACAGGCGGCGAGGATATACTAACATGGAAAGCAGGGCTTGTAGGAGAAAAATGCTTTATGCTAACCCAAAAAAGGATGAGAAAGAAGGGAGAAACAACTTTCTTAAGCTCTAAACTGAGCTGAGTAGCTGAGAACCAAATCTTGAGTTGCTCCCATCTCATCACCATCTACTCATCTGCAGCAGCAACAGAAAGGCCTAGCCACTTTGTAGCATCTTTCACTGTGCTGCCTAAAAGCCCATCCCTCCGAAGCAAACGGCGGTGAAAGCAGTGGAGCCTCCCTCCTATATTTTTACTAGGCGACAATACCCCAAAAGTGGTTTGTCTTTATCCATCATGATGCAGGAAACATGGAATTCGGGTACATTAGTAAGCATCCAGATTACTTTGTTGCGGCTACGTCTGATTGGAAACTACTGCAATGACCCAGAGAGTTATGCGTAGAAGACACTTCCACCAACCTTTTCATCCAGCTTCGATCCATCCCTGAATATGCCCACAGGGACACCATTTTATGTGCTCCACATCACGTACTTCTGCCTGCATGGGACGTGCTTGGTGAAGGATCAATATTGATCCAGCATCAGTGTGAAGATCGGTTCAAGCCGTAATGAACTCAAAACTATTATCAATTTGAATCAAACTCGGTGCATTTAATAACCTTGGTACGTTGAATTAATTCGTTGAAAATTATTCCAATCGGACTAAAAGTGCTTGAACCGACTTTCAAAAGTAAAGTTTTTCTTTTTAATTTTTTTTTTTTAACTTAAATTAGTATAAATATGTATGCATACTAGACTGCATCACCAAAAAAAGTTGCGGTTTTTCCACCGGGACTACAAAATTTATTACATTTTAAGACGACCACCAAAAAAATTTTGGAAAAATATTAAGATTTAAGTGAGCTGGACCGAATTGAAAATACCTACAAAAATGGAGTTTTTTATGAATAAAAATCGCTTATTAAAGAACTTTTTGTAAAAAGTCCCCTCAGATGGCAAAACAGATTAAGCTTAAAAAATCTGCATAAAAACATTTAAACATCTTTTCAGCGGAATCGTAAGAATGAGATTTTTGATGCTGTTTTTCTACTTTTTTCTAAAATTGATTTACGAACAACTTGAATAATTGGGCCAAAACTATTCTGATTTAGACTTATAGGATCTCAGTAGAAAGGCATTTTCACACTATTTTTATTTCTGTTCAAAAAAAGTCATTCGTGTCCCACTTTTTTATTTATTTTTTTTTTTTCAAATACCAACACCTTCACCAACTGATTCACCTTTGAATGATGTTCGTTCATCCTACCTTTCTCCTTTATCTTTTGAATGAGCTTTTTAGCAAAGAAATAAAAAGTGTCACAAATGTTCAGAGGAACTAGAATTTCTCACAAAATTTTTTCGTTCAAGCATAAGGCCGTATTTTCCATTGCCTTTTTCAATTTTTTACACTCAACAAATAATTGAGTGTCAAGTTCGCTGCGAAAATTTTTGCTTCTAAACCAAATTTATAATTTCAGCGGACAAATTCCCAAATGTTTAGTGAATCACAGTGTCTTTCTGGTATTTGTTTGCAATTAAAGGTCGATGGTATTTGTATTTTTCCACCCAAAATTGTTTGACTCTGTATTTTCGTTTGTACTTTTATGCATTTCCGCTCGCCACAAAGCAAGCTAAAACCTGTTCGCACAGTCATTTCCGAGTTTGATTAAAAAGTTTACAGTCATAGCCGGGTGCTTTGTACACTCAAGTTTATTTGCGAATATAAATATATTTATGAGTCGCAGTCACAGGCTTTAAAAGCTGGAGATGAAAAACTTTTTGTCGCTACCATTACGAGGCTCAAAAAGTAAAATGGCAGCATTTGTATGCCACATAGCGCACAAACACACACACACTCACTCACACTTTACACTGAAAGGTAAACTTGCCAAACTTCTAAAATTAAATGCTTCACCTGTGTGGGGAGAAATGGTGAAGGGAGGGAAAAAATGAAAAATATTCTAAACTTGCCGAAAACGCTGCTGCAGCTCCTGCTAGTGTACTGTAGTAGAATACTCTCATACGCCACGTGGCACTCTTGCTGGGCTTTATGTTCGCGCACTCTCCCCCTGCTCTACTCTCTCAGGCAGTCTCACCTGTGGAACGCTCTAAAGTATGCACCAACTGTGGCTCATTTATGCAAATCTTTTAAATTAAGTGCTGCTTACGTTATGTCAACAACAACAGCAACAACAATAACAAGTGTTGTCTTATATCTGCTGACAGCTGTTTAGCTTTGCCCACACGGCTTTCCTTGGCTTTTTCGCAGCGCCTTCGCTTTTTTTTTTTTTGCCTTTTCAGTAGCACCTTTCTCTGCCTTCCTCTTCCTCTTGCACGTTTACTAGAATTTTTTATTTCTCTTTTTAGCTTTTGGACTTTAGTCATAATGGCCTGTTTATGTTTTTTTAAACCTCATATTTCATACTTAAGCCTAAAAATATGCTAAGCAAAAGTGGGTTTTTAATTTCTTGGCATTAGGGCAAATGGCAGAGCGAATAATAAATAAATGCAAAACTTTCACTTTTCGCATGAGTGCGCGCACTTTACATACTCTCTCGCCTTGGCAACGCGGTTGGTTCTCTTTCAAGGGGGCCTTTGGTGGCCTTACAAACACACACTCACACATTTACAAGCATAATAAAACCCTGAAAGCAATTGTGTATGAATTTTAGTGACTTGTAGTTAGACGCAAGTTAATATATATATATTTTTTTTTATGCAGCCCCGCTTCATTTGGCCACAGCAAAAGTTTCAGTCTGACTCCACGCTGGTCAAGTAAAATTTGTATTTATTATTAGTTGGTCGATAGCTTTATTTATTCGCTTAAGGCAACACATACGCATGTATATATGTATGTATGTGTGTGTGTATGTATTCATGCTGTAAGAACGACATATGCAAGTTCCGAATTAAATAGTCCGAATATAAAGTTTTTCACTTCGACTATTAACTTCTAGTCTGCGAACTTTTTACGGCCGATATTTATTGTCATTCACAGTTTTGCCTAATTATATTTTCTAATTCTGTTTTTGGTTTGCATTTGTTTTGACAGGCATAATGTAACTATTTCAATGTTAATTGTGTGCAGCTTCTTTGGTTTTGAAGGTAAATAATGCCGAAAGCTTAGTGTGGTTTACTCGTAATTACTTTTATTATAAGTTACTAAAATATAATATTTTTTGTTCTTTTTAGTAAACTTCGGCTACGGTCATCTGCGTAAATATATGGTATAAAATATGAGAATATGTTAGTGTTATGGGAGGTACCTTCATAACAAGAGAACCCAGTAGGCAAAACGAGCAGCCTTTCTAAATAAACGCCTTCAGCAAGGGCTTTTCGATAAGAAGCTTTCTCTTTTGAAGCTTTATAAGTAGATCTTCCGATAACGCTGTAGAGGCATCGGTGTATGTCTACTGCAAAGTTAAATTCCAATATAATTTCAGGTAAATTTTTTCCTTCTAAGGAAAGCTTATTCAGAAAGCCTGTAAGCTTTGGCCATTCCATATAAAATGAAAAGGTGTAACGAATTGAGCGCGAAAGGCCTATGGCTTCAAAATATCAGAAATAGAGTCTCCCGGAAGGCCTCTTATTTTCTAATTTTTCTTACTGGGAAATGTGTGCTTTTATTAAATGTTCAGGCATGTTTTGCAAATCGTACTATTTACAGGAGTCTATTTCGGAGGATTTATGACAAAGAGAGAAAAATTTTCCACTAAATGAAAGTTTCCTGTAACTACGAAATTGGTTAAATTTTTACAAAAAATTCCATTACCCTATCTAGAATGCTTCCAAGAGCAAATTTTTCCTTCGGTTAGAGTTATTATGCGAGCATTTGAATTGGTTAATAGCTCTGGACAAAAAGCATTGTTCTTATTTATTTAAGTTTATATTACGCCCGTGAAAAGGCCGGAAAAATTTTTTGATAACAAAATTTGTACTCAACCATGAACTCCAAAAGAAGTCTTCTGCTTTAAAATTTTGTATTTGAAAATTCAATTTTAGTACCCAAAATTGAATAACCTTACCATCGGAGCTCTCGAAAGAGTCTACCAAAATTACTCGTTCAGAAAACGAAGTAACATAATCACTTACAAAGACAATAAAAATTAACTTTTACTATCTTGTTCTAGCAAATTTACGGAATAAATACCCGAAGAAATATTTTCAACCGAAACGGCAGTAAAATTAAATTTCCACCAATATAAGTCAGACCTACGTGGCCTGAGTGTGCGGCACAAGCAATTCTCGATGCTATCCACAAATACTCAAAACGGACGGATGGCCTTGAAAGTAACCGCTGGAATGTGTTAACTTTATCTAAATTGTTAAGCCATTTACCCAATGACCTCACGTAGCAACAGTACCGCACAAACTACTACAACTAACAATTCGAGAGCGTATGAATGTATGTGTATTTGTGTGGCTATATATACAAGTAACCAGATTTATGTCTATGCGCCTTAATGTATGCGTAGATGTGGTACACTTGACAGGACACGCGCATGGTCCGAGCATTTTTGTGTGGCATTTGTGAGATGTGCAAATGCACAGGCCACATAGACATAACCCTGCGGGCGGTAGTGGTAGTGGTGCCATTGGAGGCGTTCGAAATAGTTGTTGGTGGCAAGTGAATTATATTTTTAACATTTTTTTTTTTTTGCTGCTGCAAGCAAAAGGCTACGACCACACGTGCGTGCGCATGTGTTCTGCTCCACGTACGCTCGCCTAACTGTACGAGTGTGTGTTGGTGCACGCGCCTGCCGGAACGTGACTTTTATTACGAATTCACTTTTGCACAGTTAGTTTGCGCGCCTTTAACATATGAGCTGTGTAAAACGCCGCTGGATAGAGGGCGGCTTGCTTTGCTTCCTTCCTTTCCGCCTTCTTCCTTCCTTCCTGCTTTGTCTGTCTGCCTGCCTGCCTGCCCCTTTTCGGGTTCAATGCTGAACTTTGCTTTCAGTCGATGCGCAAAGTTTGGCTGTCCGTTACAGTTGTTGGTTGTTGTTTGGTGATTCGCTTGAATGGCATTCACAGTGCAGTCAGTTCATCGTCAGCAGGCCGCCACCATCATCAACCTTGGACAAAATCAAAATCAAACTGAACTGTTGTAAACTAAAGTGAACTAATGGGCAACGTCGAACCCGAACTAAACTCAACTCAGTCGAACTGCGCGCAACTGAAGCAAAGTCTAAGGCAAGTCGGCCGTAAAGGCCAAATTATTTTTCAAGTTCTTGAGCAGCTTTGCATTTTTGCGCAAAATAATTTCGCATTCCACACATAAGTACGATTGTATGCTATCTTTGTGCATAGATATGTACGTGGTTAAGAATTTTCGTGTGTTTTTTTTTTTTTTTGCTTAGGGCATCCGTTTGGCTTGTGGAAGCAGACATTTTTCGCCTTCCTTTCAATACCTTTTTGGATATTTTTGACTTTGGCAGCTAAAGAGTTATGTTATTGCCTGCAGCCAATTTGCCTAAATGCTCCAACACACACACGCACTCTGTCGTATTGTGTTGCAATGACGGAGGTACTCACACAAACATGCTCAGCATCTTAAAGTTATCTAAAAAACATAGTATAAATTTGTTTCGCTAGCAATTTTTTTTGAAGAGTCTAGGTTGCTCATACGCCTTGCCAATCCACTGTCAATGTGTGTGTGAGTGAAAAGCCCACCGCTGGTTTTTTAGTCAAAATTTAATTTTTATCTTTCTGATTAATTCGGAGTTTCTTCAGTGTTTCCTTTTTGGATTTTTATTTTTAAATATTTTATTAAGCATTTCATTAAATAACTTCCTGCTAGTACTTTTTATTTAGTTTTCAGTTTACATTCTTTATTCCCTTCTTATTTTTTATTCTATTCAATTTTTGTCTCACGCTCACTTAAATGCACAAAACTTTTTCAATTTTCCACGCTTTTATTTTGGATGCAACGAAAACAGCGTAAATCGCTAAAAAAAAAGGCAGCGCAGCTCAGCGCTTAAAAGCAATCGCGGCTTTGTTGCATGTACTTATCTGAGAGTTGCAAGCGGCAGGTTGTAGTTAGCATATTGCGCGGACCGCGCGCGCACAGGCTCATCTTTTTCCCTTCACCGAATCCCTTCTCTATGCCCCCCCCCCCCCCACATACACACCTGTACCACTGCGTTCCCACAACGCAATCTTAGCTCAATAAAATTTACTCTTTTATATTTAACTCGCCGGTTATTATTTTTTCCCACACTTTTCGTTTAGTTTTTAATAAAAATTCACTTTTTTTTCTCACGCCCTACGCATTTGCACAGCACATTTGCATTCGAAATTGCACTAACTAAGCACAATTTTTAATTTTCGCCACAAATTTCACATTTCCTTCTTATGGCTTGTTTTCTCTCCCCCTTTTCCGCTCGTTTGCTAGGGTAAAACTTTTTGTGCGCGTTGAAAAAAAAAAGAGAAAACATTCAATTTATTCAATTAAGTATGGAAAGTAATACGAGATACGAGAACAAATGAGCTCTCGGCACCGCGATTACTTGCATTCCAGTCCACTGGTGAGTGCGCATGTATGTACAGTGACGAGCAAAACTGTAACATGGAGTAACACCTTTTCTTTCAGCTGTCGCTATCTTTCCAAGTTCTAACGACATTCATACTCTTGTTCTGTATTTTTATTGGTACATCTTTGCTTCCTCTGTCATAACGATTTGAAGTCAATTCAACAACATTAAAGAAACCAGCAGACAAAAATGTAAATTAAGGCATATGTTACAGTTTTGCACTCATGTATTTTTAATAACTTTTTGACAATTTTCACAAAAAAAAAAGAATTATTAACACAATGTTCGGTATGGTTTTGCTTTATTTAGTTTCTGGTTGCAATTTGGCATACCTAATGTGCATGTCTGTAAAAAATCTGGAGGTATAGCCTCCCATATATCCTTGGTTTGCTTTCACAGCTCACGTACTCCATTGGACGGACTTGGATACTTAGTAAGATGCGCTTTTAGTTGATTTCGCAAATTCTCGATGAGATTCATGTCCTCGGATTGTGGAGGTCATTTCAAATTAGCAAATTTCTGCTTTTGTTCCAGTCTCTGCGAACATGTGCAGTGTGTTTTGGTTGCTTTTTCAGCAGAAACTCTAATTTTTTCGACTACATCTTGCAAATTTTGTTGAAATATGAACAGATACTGTTCCTTACGCATAATACGTACAAACGGATCAAAAACATTTTTGAAATACAACCCCAAACTAATATTGACCGACCACTGTGATTCACAGTTTGCCTTACATGATGCGCTTAGGCTTAATTTGGGCCTTTGTTCCAATACCATGCCCGGCCATCTGCTTAAAAGCTATTAATTTAGTCTTGTCAGACCACAAAAGCCTCAATTAAATCTTAAAAATGTGTTTTTTATTGCGTTATGTAAGGCCTAACATATCCCAATAGGCAACGGTCCGGTTTTCGCGAGATGCAGCAAAACGCTGCCCCACTCTCGCATGTATTTTGATCAAATTTGCTTTTTTCTTCTTTTATGATCCATTTTGCTCAATTTGGCAACTTTTCGCCTCACTATCTACTGATTTGCATTCAATTTTAATACCTTAAGCGCTTCTGTAGTAGTGCCTGCAGCGTTACTTGCTACTAAGTTCACAAGATATCGGACTGTAATATATTTTGACAGACTTCCTTTGTCCTTAGTAACACTTTAGGCTACATTTTTTCTCAGTCTTAACATTTTCATGTGGCAAACTCCACATTTTTTTGCCACTTTCCCTACGGTCCCGCCTTGTCGCAGTAAATCTATTATTTACATTTATGTTTCCTGATTAACCATATTATTTATTGGTGATCACTTCTTGAATAAATTACAATACAGAAAAAAGTCATATGACTTCCAACTAAGCAAAAGATAACTGTAAAATGCAAAACTGAGAATGAGTGTAAAACTGTAACATTTGCCTTAACTTTCATTTTTGTCTCCAGGTTTTTTTATTGTTGTTGGATTGACCTCAAATCGTTATGAGAGCGGGAGTAGGGATGTACCAATAAGAATATAGAACAAAAGTGCGAAAGTCGTTAGAACTATGAAAGATAGCGGTGGCTGAAATAAAAAGTGTTACATCATGTTACAGTTTTGCTCGTCACTGTATGTATGTACGCGGGGTGTATTAAACGAACTGTAATGATTTGGTTAATGTGAAAGTTATGCATTTTCTAATTACACACACAAGGAGAGCGAAATGTGAAACGCACATTTTTGTAATGGCTGTGACTTAATGACAATTTATTTGATAACTTTTGTTAGAAGCCAGATTAACGTAATTTTTTATGACCAGTTGTGTAATGAATGCGAAGAAATTGATGAACTTTTATGAATTTATGTACTTGTATAATTATTAAGGCTATCGACCTAATGGAAGCAAAAACCCGAAAGGCAAGTGCAGAATAAAGTTTTGTCTGCATAAATACAAATACTTATACAGTTAGGCTATACTTATTTTGGAATATTATTACTACTAAGTATAAAAAGCCTTGGATCACCGTTTTGGTCTAGAGAATTCTGTCCGCTATTGCGGATATTCATTTTTTCACTTCAAAGAATTTAAATTGAAGACTGCATTATCCGAAGTGAACAAATTACAAAAAAAAATTATCGCCTAGACGATCAGATGATGAACGCTCGATGATCTGTTAGTCCTACGAATGCCGTTAAGTAAACCAAAGCTCCGCCGTCAGTTCTCTCGTTGTAATAGCTTTCTGTTTTTGTGGTTGAGAATAAGTACAACCTACCTTACCAGACTATTGTATTGTTCACACTCAAATTGTGCCTGCGTGGGCCTGACCTAAACTCTTGCAGCATCTCAAGAATTTCCCCTTAGTCTTATTTTGTTGTCGATATCCAAGCTCGCTCCCTGGGTCATTCTAGGACAATTTGATTTTAAACAACCATGTATGTACGAGTATATGTCCACGAATCTAGTATCCGTGCAGGCAACTCACATTCAGTGGTGCCAGCCGACGCCTGTACGTTCTTTGTTGTCGTGCCTAATTTATAGTACTACCCTTCGCCAATGTTGATTGGATCCACTACTATTGGTTCCTGGTATCCCGGCTTCTTCGTTGATTTCATACATGGATGACGACTTCATATGAAATAGAGAACTTTTGCTACATCCCTTTAAGGTGGCGTTTTTAAAGGCTCCCTTCGCCGCTCGTTGCGTCATTCAATACCATTTTTCATCAAGTCCTCATGCTCCACCCCGATCAGTTAGGTGGCTAGCCGATAATCGATATGTGAACTTGTTTGATGACTTTAAGAAGGCTCTGTCGAAGTCCATTACAATTCTCGATGGCATCAAGTTGACCCTATGGTGAGCTTTCTACTGTAGCGAGTACTAGGAATTATCAAGGTATTTATGTCGCTGCGGTACAACTGATGTGTGAGGTTGGTGTGAGCTTTTCATCTCATAGGAAAGCCATAGCTGCTCTTTGATGCTCTGGAAGGCACTCGGTATTCCAAGCACTCCGCGTGCGAATGAGTTCTGTGCAAGGCCAGGTGAAGTAGATTTATTTAAATTCGTATGAAAGTCGAACGAAATGGAGTATTGTACAAAAGTGAGTTTGTCACACAACTTAGGCCTGGTAAAGTAAAAAGTAGGATAAAAAATTCAGTTAACAGAGCTAATGTTTTGTAGAAACTCAATTCAGCGCGAATTGAAGCCGCAAAAACCGTAGTAGATCAACTTGAAAAACATTGAATCTGAATTGGTCCAATTGTAAATTCCTGCAATCTATTTAAGAAGAATATAAGTACTCGGAAACTTAAATAAATTTGGAGAAAAAAAAATCCAAACTTTCCGTTGTTCAGCTAAAAAATTTAAAACCTTAGTTTTCTTTCTTCTTTAAAGTGGCAACGAGTAAGTTAAAGCCATAAAGTTATTCGTTTCTCTCCAATACCAGTACCAAATAACTTCATTAAATTACTGAAATCATAAAATAATTTAATATGTTTTTACTACGCCCAAAAAGGCAGAAGATATCCAATATAACTGCACCACAACTTTACCGGAAAGCATTTTGTAAATTTCGTTCAAGTGTTTAATGGAAGTGTGGGCAGCAAAAATAAAAGCAAAAATGCACAAATGCATATTCACAAGCAGAAAACATCAGCATACTTCCATGGCAAGTACACCAAAAACAACAACAAAAAAAAACATATCAACAACAAATGCTAAGGAGCGGCACAGGCTACAACTCCACTAGAAATTTTACTATCGAAAAATGAACAAAAAGACAACAACAAAATAGTGAAAATTCAACTATTCGAATTGGCTTGCCGAATTCGCTGGTACTTGTACATATATGCATACATATTTAGGTACATACATATGTAAGTATGTATGTTGATGCCTTGTCACTCTCTGGCCATTCTCGCATATTGCACTTTCGGGAGTTGGCGTTGAAATGTTAATGTGCAGCTGCAACATCTTCTACATGGCCACAATCGCCAGCCAGCAAAAACATCTGCCGCAATAAGTAAACGTTTAGCGGTAAAGTTGGCGGCAGTAACTGTTAGAAAGTTAACGATGCAAAAATGTTGCACATCAACAATATTTGCACGGTTGTAGTTACTAAATACTGCGCAATGTGTAATGAATTGGCGCAACATTTTTGTGCTTCTTTCTCTAGGGATTTTCATTTAAGAATTTTACCTTTAACAAAACATTTGCCATGTCGCTAATGATTATGTTACTTGTGGATTTTATTTCAAAGCTGACGCAAAGTTACACTTGTAGCTCCGCAACCACTACAGGAACTCTAATATAGGACATACTTAGTAAAATTATAAACTACAAAATGATGCCCACGGGGTAGCGTAATTTCCACTCAATTATAAACCACCGTTAAGGATAACTACTATTTTATTCTTAGAGAAAAACTCATCCAAGTACAGGACCAGTTCCTGTCATCCTAAGTGGATGTTTTATTTAAACATTTAAACAAAAGATAATACCATAGGCATTTCCTCCAGGAAAATAAAAGCGACCACATTTTATCGGCGTTATTCAATGAGAAATTATAAACTTTTCTTTACAATCCAAAAATCTGGGAGTTATCCTTGATTGCAAGTTCTTATAAAATCTGCGCGTAAACAACACTTTTATTTTGAAGTCCGTTGCCTACATTTGAACCGGTAGGAAGCTAACAGGGAGAAATTGAAAAATATATGAGACCACTTCCAAACCCATCCTTACATTTACTGTGCTGGGCTGCTAGAAAAAGGAAGGAACAGATTCCATTCTAGTCATGATCAGCAAATTCCAACGACTAGCCCACGTGGAAATCCCTGATACGATGCGAACAACACCGGTGGCGGCTCTCGAGGCACATTTTAATCACAAAAGAGGTTAAACTGTTTAGAGCAAGACTCATTTGCAGGGGGCAATTCAGAGGATACGGCTCGAGTACAGCGATCCACTTTCAGGTCTACATAGCAAGAGTAGGGACTATTTATTAATTTCGTAGACCTGTGCCTCGACAGGTTTAATTTTACACACAACATTAAGGGAATTCATAACTGGGATATATTATTGCAATGACATGGAGCTCAGTTTAGTGAAATATTTGGATAAAGTACGAAGTGTAACATTACTTAAGGCTAGCCACATTTAATTTACTAGAGCCATCAATACTCGCAATGGCATTGGAGTAGGGGTCTTTGGAATATAACCCAGAAGGCTTCTTTCCTGTAACATAAAGCAAATTAGTTCCGTCTTTCAAGTTGATATTCGTGCTACTTGTGTAAGTTTATAGAATATGGGGCTGCCAACAAAATTATAGTATGTACTACTAAATAAATACATTCTGAAAACAGGGCGGTACCCCTCGCATTTAAAACCCACGATGTCAACTCAAAGCTTATCATCAGCGCAAGCATGGACAGTGAAATGGTAATGGTTAGTTAAGGGAGAGTAGGGGACCAGGTTTAGAGTTGGGGTAGAGTTGTGAAAGCAGAGGAGGTTGAGCGATGTATTTATCGAGCTTCGCGAGCCAATATCGTTTAAAGGGTTTTCATTGAAAAACTTGGGTCTAGTGACCGTTACCAAATACCTCGTGGTGGGAGTTAGGGTTACAATAGATAATTTTGTAGAATATTCGATTCTGAAGAAATCCCATCATTGACCATGATTATACCAAAAAATGCCTCTGAGCTGTAGAATTTTGCATTTTAAACGGAAAATCTTTGCGGTGCGCATTTTGTTTGTTTTTCCGGTAGGTGGCGCAGGAGTCGAGTTATTCGCAACAATTTTATTTATGGGCCGATTTGCTTCAAATTCGAAATCAAATCTCTTCCTCCCTACTGCTCCTATGAATTATAAAATTATTTAACGGAAAATATATCACTCCTCCTAATAACATTAGTGACTTAGACGATCAAGAGAAATTCATTGGCCTAAAAAACGTAACGAACAAAATGAAAATGTGTGAAAAATTGAGGTTTAGAAATTCGACATCGGAAGGTTCTTCCCAGCGTCGTACCACTTTTTCAGCATATACAAGTGACAGCCGACATTCAAGAAGGAATCGCTTTTAAAAGAGTTTGCTTTCCACTCTACATTACTATCTGCAAAGACAATCGCTGCCAGTAAGATCAGTCAATCACCTAAGTGTCAGTTAATTTCCTTTTTCGTTCCTTAGCCAACGCTGCGCTAATGCATTTGACCAAAAGAAAAATCAAAGATCAAAAGCCAAATATCGACTTGTTCGGCTAATGCGCGTACACCGCAAAGCCATTGACAAAGCTGAATGCTGGATGTGACGGCACGCTGCCACCACACGCCAACCTGCGACCAAAGCGCATAAATGCATTTGCCATTACGGTCAAGCGGTCAAGCGGTCAAGCCAAGTCAGCAAAGTCGGTCAGCAGCCGCATCAACAGCTTGCAAGCTCGTTTGCCAATCGCTCGATGGATGGTACCCAAGTGCGGGCGCGCGTGCGTGCGTCAGTGAGTCAGTGAGTTTGATGAAAAAGCCATTTGTTGGCTTTGTTGGCAATTGCTTGGCCAGCGGCTTATCGCAGTATCGCTCATTTGTCCTGATGCATTTCCTGTTGTACATTCCGACTGTTTGTGCATGTCCGGTTCACTGTCTTTGTATTGCTGCAAGTGCAGCAGCATCAGCAACAGCAACAGCAGCGGCAACAACAGCATCGGCAGCAATGAATCAGTCAAGCAGCAATCCATCCAATCCATTTCGTCATCAATCCGTGCTGCCCCATCTACATATCTAGCCATCCATGCCTGGCGAAGTCAGCGTATTGACTGAGAGATGCTGATTTCGCTGCTGCTGTTCGGGCTAAATCTTTTGTAGAAAAGTTCCTGTTCCGTTTGTCGTAGCCCGGTCGCATTTATAGCCATTTAGCCAATCGTGTGTCCAATTTGTGCTCGCTCTAATGGCCGCCAGGCTATGAAAACTGCTGTCAGAACCTCTACCCTACGACGAATAGGGTTGGTTGGTTCGATGTGCGCCTTCCCCCCCCCCCCCCCCCCCCACGAGCATTATTCACTTTGCTTTTGAGACAACTTTCAAACGAGCTAACGAATGCTCGAACAAATTCCAACAATACGCGTATTGTTGTTAGTGTTGCTTCCGTTTTTTTTTCTCGCTCGATGAGCAAGCGATTTATGCACAAGCTTATTCCATTTTTCTGCTGTGTGTGTGGCACCTCACTACGCAACTCCGATTTCTTTCTCCCCCCTCCCTCCCATTCATACAGCATTCCTCCTCGCTGTGTAAACACCTTACATCCATATAGGTATATACACACACATACTCGCAGCTCACATGCCATCCATCGTTCACAGTTTAATCACAAAATCTTGCGGGTAATATTTTTGCTTGCATCACGACGACAAAGGACGAAAGGATCAGTGAATTTATGCGTGCAGCTGCAGGTCATACAGCTTGTAGTAAAATGCACATGAAATCCAGAAAAGAAGAAGAACAGCAGAACCAGAAACGGTGCATGGTAAGCTGTTGCTAAGCCCTTCAGCCTTCAGAAGAGACACAATTTGAGCAGGGCTGAGAAAGTGCGGCTATGAGCCAGCGAGTATACGAAAAAAGCAGAAAAGCAAAAAAAAACACTGCACTGGTATTTGCAGTAGCTTCATTTCGGTTTTTGTGAAATCCAAGAGCTTCACTACAGACACTTGTGGGCTATCGAAGGACTCACCTTTCCACAGGACCGGCCGAATGTGTTTGCTGAGTGTCTCAGCGGCCGGTTTCTTTCTCTTCAGAAGCTATCGTATTTAACTTATTTGTTGTTTATTTTTCTTTTACTGCTGCCCACCATAGTCGTTTCGGCCTATCAAAAATTAAAAAATGTTAATCGCTCCCCTGACCATAATTAATTCGGCATTTCGTATTCTTGAGTTATGATATTCGAGTGTAAACAGCATGTAAAAACAACCCTTGGAAGCGCTTTGCTGCTACTTGCCCAGATTTTTGTGTGAATCTTGCTCAGGCTGCAGCATTGTGCTGCTCTGGCAACTATTAAAATCCTTGCACGTTTTAAGAATATTAATATCCTTATTTCGGCAGGACACATGTGTCCTTTACTTGCACATGCTTGCATTCTGCTTTCTCTCAACGCTGTCACGTTGTTGCATGCCACGTTTTAAATTTCAGCAACATTGTGGCTATGACACGCACACACACACACTCTGATGCTTCATACTTTCTTCCATCATTTGTCTTTTTCGTCACATTCCGCTAGCTGCTTTTTGTCTCTGTGTCAGTTTATATGGGTTATTTTTTTTTTTTACTTTTTATTCACTTCTTAGTTAACTGTGATTTTTCTGCTTTCTTCAATCTTACTCATTTTACTTTCTGCACAGCTCCCTTTTCTGCTTGCCATGCTGGGCTGGCAGTATTCCTTGTAAATGAGGAGCATCCATTTTCCATTTGCGTGTGCTGTTCTCCATTGCATTTCTTTTCTCTGTTGCATTAATTAATTTTGTTGATAATATATTTGAGGATATAATTCTGATAAAATTGAGAAATAACTAGCTCAAGCGGCTAAGAGAGCGTATGCTAAGTTTGCAGAAGCTTTCTCACTCGTGATATGACTCGACCGGGCAACCGCAATACACGTGTTTTGACAAGTTTTTGAATAATTACTTAATATATATATTATATTTAGTGAATGTAAATTTTTTTAAGAATCAATGATTTTCCAAGGTGGGTACAATTCGCGTGTCATATTCGAAATGGCTTGAATCATTCGTTTTTTGATTTGTTGGCTATAAACTACGGAGGATTTAAAACATCAAAAATAGACAGTTCCACCTGTTTGAAAAATTTCGACAAAGTACGTTGATAACATAATTTAAATATTATAATTTTGTTCTCAAAATGAAGTTTGAGAAATCTGAATTTGATAAATATTTTTAAAATGGGGTGGCCACGTGTTTCAAAAATTTCTTCAGCTTAGTTATCAAAATATTTTTGAGCAGAGTTGCCACCTGTTTGAAAAACTTTATTGAATTAAATTGCTAGGGTATATTTAATGTTGCAATATGGGTGACAAAATAATCCGGTTTAGGAAAGCTTGGTTTGGAAAATATTTTTAAAGAGGGTTGCCAATTGTTTTAAAAATGTAATTCAACGAAATCGATTATATAAATAAAATATTAAAACTTTGGCATCTGAGAAACCTTCAACTTAGAAATTTTTTTCTATAGCTTCTGATATTAATTTTATACTGAGGGTTTTAGTAACAGAGTTGAATGCAAATTATGAAATGTTAACAAAGGATACATATTGAAAAAAGCCACTCATATAAACTTAGAAAATAATAAAATAGTAAAAAATTTCAGATGAAAGCTGTTTAAATGGTCCTTGGCGAAAACTTAGCTTTGTGTTAACAAATTTTTTTAATATTTTCTTAATTAAAGGGGAAAACACACTTAGTATCACAAAATTTAGTCCTCTACTTAAAATATCGACTGGTTAAAAAATTTCAACATTATTTCACAAATTTCAAAGCGGAGAAATACAAATCTACCTCCTGAGAATTCTTTTTATACATGACAATTGTGGCACACCTATGCAAAACTGCCATTTGTTCCGCCCGGATTAACAAAAGGCTTGATTAAAGTGAATTAAGGTACACTTTGCGAACATTTATTTTGATTTTATTGATTGTGAAAAAAATGCTGCCTTATTTTGTAATTTTGATTATGTATCATATAATTTCGGTGATTTTCATATTTCCATATTATTAGACTGAGCCACAGCAAGGTGTCACCGGGTAACTCTACATAGTTGAACATACAATTTCTCTTCCGAACTATTTGGAATTGAAAAAACTACTATATGTTTACGATAAAATGAGATTGCTCCTTTTTTCTCAAGCGATCCCTATTTTTAAATGATTTATTAAATTAGTACTGCACCCGTAAAAATTCCAAATCCAAAAATGTTGTTTCCCTTACAAATTCTGCATACCCTAAGAATACTTTAAGCTCTTCTCAATTTCGTAATTCTAGGTAATTTCGGAAGTTACAGCAGTTTGCGTTGGACTCAGGGTTGTGTAACACTAATATAACAAAAACTGTCTGTGTCTGAACGATTCGTGATATGGGATCTATGCCTAACAAAGCATCGATTTTAAGGACTTTCTCATATAATTACATAATAAATACTCACGAAATTGAACGTTTCTAGCTGCTTAAGTGGTGGAGTTTGAGCGCAAAATCTCATATCTGATCAATCGGTTGTATCGGAGCTATATGTTATAGTCAGAATATCTCGAAATTACCGGAACTTTGTTATGTATTGTAAGAGCAACTAGAAACTGGTGCATTTCCCCGGTGAAAAACTTTAAATTCACTGGTTTGAACCGATTACTTACTTTAATTAATTAAGAAACAACATTTCTCGATTCCACTCTATGACCGAGATGAGCGGACTAATGAGCGTTTCCATATTAGGTTTGTGTCACAAGAGTCAGTGGGATCCCGCGGCTGCACAAAACCGCCCAGAAAGCGTACCTCACGCTAGAAAAATGTGTATAATAGAGAGCGAATACATTCTACCTTTGGATCGTAAATGTGTTCTTCTTCGTGCCATAAAAATCCCAGACTTTTTTTCCGGGCACAAATGTGCAAATAGTCAACGCGCTCTAACAGCTGTTGTTTGTTTACATTCGAATGCAAATTTTGTAAAATGCAAAAATAATCAAAAACCTCTTAAGTTTCAGGAAATGTAAGTATTTGCTAATTTTATTCACCCCAAAAAAAATGTTCATCCGCCCATAGTAAATAAACAGAAAAAAGTGAAAAGTGAACCGGTTCAGGGAAAATTTAATTCATGATAAAAGAAAAGAAAAACTAAAAACACAGTTTTCTATATTTGACCCTTGGCTTCGAGAGCTTAGTGATGGCTTCACTTGTTTTGAAATTTTTTGGTTTCTGTCGCAAGGTGTTATTCGGCCGGCAATAGCTATAAAAACGAGGAATGCTTCGTTACAGGCCCTTAGTTATGTACTTTACAACTTTTTCGGACTTATAATTCCTTCAAACAAAATTTCGTGTAGAAAGGAGACAATTAAAGCTACTTAAATAATACCGAATGGCAATCGGTACCCACGCGGATATCGGTTTTCATGAGAAGTAATTGTTAAATATTTAGCTCTCACTTCTCTATTATTGCTACAGTAATAATGAAATAGATACTTAATAAAAAGTAATGAGTGCAAATAAGTTAAATTCGTTGTTACAAATGTATTATCGCTTTTTGTGACAGCGAAAGAGTTGAATATTGCCGTCAACGTTTACAAAAGACAATGTCAACCCTTCACTCAAACTAAATATCCACTAACTTTTGTGAGTGAAATATTAAATCTGCACTTTTAATTCGCTAACGATGACTTTTGCAAAAATGCACATCCCACATCATTCGCGCCAACAGAAAACCATTCAAAAATTATGTCAGCTATAAAGTTAGCGAGTGGCCAATAACCGACAGCTTTGATGGACACGCTTGTAATCGCTGTTGCACAGAAATGATAGCGCGCTTTGGCAGCGCTTGCGGCCAAAATAATGAAGCGATTCAAAAAAGGAAGAACGAAAAGCGAAGCCGAACAGACCAGAGCGCGGGCAAAGTGAGCGGCGTCATTGTCATCGAACACGCGAATGACAATGCAGCACACGGACATAGCGTTTAGCTAATCCAATGCTACATAGTGCTTCAGGCATCAGCGATAAGTGTGTGTCAAGCATGAGATTTTTAGTCACGAAAAAAAAGACTTGAAACTATAAAAAAAAGTACAAAACTGCATGAGTAGAGAAAAGTGGATAGCGGAGCGCTCTGAAATTGAAGGACGCTACAGATTTGCAGCGAATGCATACGTGAATTTGAAAACTTTGTGAATTTCGCCATGTTTGCGCGAGACAATGCATCGCATTGCAGCGCGGCATCGGTTGTCAAACAGGACACGGCGACACTTTTACGAGATCAACAACAACAACAACAACAGCACAGAAGAGTGAAATCTAACAGAGAAGCGCTAGGAGGTGAGGCCATCGTTGGGGGGGCTGGGATCAAGATAACGCGCGCGTTTTTTTGGCGCTGCAGTGATGGTGCGTCTCGAAATTCACAAGCTGAGGGCAACAACACAAAAGTTGAAAGAGAAAAAAAAGCACACTTTCCGGTGTGGGAAAAAAATCCAATCCCAATCGAAATAGAGAAAAAAAGCGGTTAAATTGCCTGCATATCGAAGTTCCAAAAAGGAATTTTCATTTTCATTTCGATCGCATTTCCGGAGTGAGCTTTGTGTTGCAGCCACGCACACGAGCGCGTACATATATATGTACATGCAACATGGTGTAGCGCCACAAATTTACTTGCAGCGAGCATAAATTCCGCGCGCTACAACATTCGTCAATTTTTTTTTTTTTTTGCATCGCCCCGCCCTTCTATGTGCCACAGCACACTTGCGTTTCGTTTACGCTCGATTGCGACGATTTCACTTTTAGCCTGCCACTTCCGTTTCCGCCAGTTGCATACATATACATTACAATGTTACAGCAGCAATGGCAGCGCGCACACATGCAAACATACACACGTTCCCATACACTGAAGTAGGTATTAGGCTTTTCTTAATGTGTTTGCGCGCATGTATGTACATATGTCTATGCGCGTGTGTGTGGCACACTTTCCTTAACCAGCGCTTTCCAAACGCGCATCAACTCCGGGAATATTTAATATTTACATACATATCTCTGAGCGTTCATCGTTGCAACGCATGTTGCATTTTGCATTTCGCCCTCGGCGTTTCTTCTCCTTCGCAATGCAACACTGGCAACTTCGCGCTCACCACCGCCGCGCTCGCTCCTCTGTCTACGTATCGCTAACGAATATCTTCTGCTATCGCAGTGGTCGCAACATGCAGTTTCATACGTACGTACATATGTACATAAGGACAGGCAGACGTTGAAATAATTTTTCATTAAAACGGATTTGTGGCTGCCGATCTCTGCGCCACTTTCAGTCCATCCACACCGCTTTTCATACATAAGTGTTTTTGTATGTACTTGTATATGTGCCGGCGTTTGAGTGTGTGTCTTATTAAATTTGTTTTTTTTTACTCCTTTTCCATGCACTTCTTGCACTTTGGCAAGTAACCCTGTTGAATTTTAGTAATTTTTTCACTTCGCTGCCAATATCACCGTCTGGAATGCTCTCATGGCATCATCGCACAATCTACAGCTTACTCGCTCTTATGTTGGCATTGTGGCCATGGCAAGAAGCGGCAATGTTAGCACAAGTAAATGGAAATCAAGTGAAAAAAAATGCGCGGAATTTTTTCTGAATCATCTGGTTGCTATATGCGATGCAAACTAAATATTTACTCGGTGTTCAATATCTTAATGTAATAGCATCAGTAAATTTGATTAAAACCGAAAATATAAAATCAACTCAATTCGGCTTGCATGGGAAGTTTTCAATGTCAGCAGGAATTTTCGCTCGTCCAGTTTCAAAATCTTATTCCATTTTAATGTAGTTTTTTGTAGGGCCAACGGATTATGCCTTTGAACGACTTATCGGAATTTACAGAGCAGCTGCTGTTGATGTAACAAGAGCACGTAGTAGTCCACATGAGGATCTGAATACTTTGCAAGTAAATCTTTCAAATTATAATTGTTTACTGAAAAACTCTATATTCCTTTCGCCTGCCGTACTCAGCAGGTATTTTCGTTTGCTATTAGGGAGTAAGTAAGGTACCAATCACAAGCAATAATGCAGATTTGTGTGTTATAAAAATAATACATTGGCGCTAATACAATATGTTAGTGTTTGGCCGAGCTTCTCCTCCAATTTTTTTCCGTGTGCCTTGTTGTTGTCACACAAAGGGGAGGGACCTATACATAGTTTTACGCCGACTCCGAACGGCGATTGTATTTTTTAATGATGAAATACACCCGTAGAGCTTTGTTCGTGAGCCCAGAACCTGTCGAAATATATGTACATACATACATACATATTAGGGCATTCAATCCCGGAATTCAGAATCCTGGGTAGGTAAAGTCTTAAATTTATCTCTTTACTAAAAATATTTGCGACATTGTAATTTTGTATGTGGATTGCAGTTGGTTCAAGTCTTTAGTATGAAAGGATCGACAAGAATGCCACTGTCCCTAAGGCATTTATAATGGCAGCTTGTAGTTCTTGGTTTGCTTACAATATCGACTATCGAAAAATTTCGTAGAAACATAAATTAAGCACTTTCAAAACGGCAATTATTATGCAAACACAGAAGAAATTCAAAAAATCGCTCAAAAAACCAACATTGCCAACGCTCTTTAAAACCAGTAGTCGCACTACGCTGTTGGCAGATGAGCGACAAAAATATCTAACAGTGATGCCCCATAACTATACGCAACCTTTTTACTTTTGCGGAAGATACTGTCTATCATCATCACAAAATAGAACCGAAATAGTTTTTTTTCCTTAAAGGCCGCACATGGGTACAGTCCCAACAATTTTTTGGAATAAATTAGAAGGACAACAGTATCTATGAAAATGAGCTTGATCGATTTATTTTAATGCATATTTGAAGTAGCCAGCACTTGCAGTTGATTTTTTAGAATTTTTTCTTTGTTGAGGATGTTGCGAATCTTTTTTTTCATATACAAATACATAGATCATAATTATGGAAGAAAATGCGCAACACCCTCCACAAAAAAAAAATCTAAAGTATCAACGGTAATTTTTATGGACTTTAAACTTGCACTTTATCAGACTAAAATTAAATGGGCTACAAAATTGCATACCCGATAATTTTCTGAATATTTTAATTAAAAATGTTTATATTTTGATGGCAGTTTTTCGTAGTTTTTTGAAAATTTTTATTATGTGGTTTCTGTTATAGATTCAATTAAATTTTAAATAAAAATTATTAATAATAAATAAATAAATATTAATTGCAAGCAATATAATTTTAAATTTAGGTGCTAATTAGTTGATAGCATCTGTTTGACTCCGAAACTTTGCTTTTAGTTGAATAAAATTTTTCAGACTTCTTTTGCTTTAATTTTGTATAAAATTGTCAATTTCGTAAAAAAATTATAATGAATTTTCCTTATTCAAATATTGCTTTATAAGGCTTAGGACTAGGAATGATCTAAGAATCTTAAACCACGCTAGCCTAAATGCAAATACAGCACAACAAATTATAAATCAATAATGAAAAATGGAAAAACACATTCTAATAACAAAGCAGCTACCTGTTCATACTTTTTAAGTAGATATAAAAATAAAGTACACGTAGATACATATATCACAATAAGCACAATATAACATATAAAGACACGTCATAATTCCATCATTAACATCCGACAGGAGTGCGCATAAAGACAAACGAAGCAAACAAAATCACAACATTTATATTAAAACAAGAGACCATTGAATGAACGCAGAGCATGGCAATTTTTATATCTGCAAGTATGTTTATGGGCCCAGTCAATGTGTTTGACTTTTTAACCAGTCAAATCAAAGCCAACGCCAACGGAAGGCTGCCACCAAACGGCGAATTTTTATGGCTGTTAAAATACTGCGAGCAGGCCGAGTGCCAATTGTCTGCCAGCTTTGTTGTCCATCCGGACTGTTGGCGCGGTCTACGCGACACCACTTCACACCAACGTTGCAGCTTGCCACATACTATACCCGTGTGCACACGGATTAACGCCACAAAAATGTTTTATTGCCAGCCAAGCGTGCGAGCAAATCGACGACGCAGCGGGGAAGAGCGGCAATGAGTGCGTCGAATTGAGCGGATGTGGTGATGACCATTTAGTACGCGTTTCACTGTTCGTTCCCCACCCCTACGCTTAACAG
>NW_023461615.1:0-24498 GCF_013731165.1 Rhagoletis pomonella
TCCTAAACTATGTATTTGTCAATGTTATTGTGGCTTGTTAACATTTTTTTATTATTTATAGTGCTATAACTTCTACCGCTTAGACTTTGTTGCTTTTTTCAATTTTTCCTAATAAACAATCGTGGTACAAAGCTCAATAAAAATATTATAAATAAATCAAGGAATTGTAATTTTTAATTTTTTTAAATTTGTTTGAGCAAAATCGGACTAGTGGTTCTCGAGTTATGTCAAAAAAAGACCACCAAAGGTGACAATTTCCCCTATATGATAGTTATATATATATCTCGATTCCTAGACGTGACCCAGCGAAACGCCGGGACACGTATAACTTGTTTTTGACCGATATAACATTTCCCGTTGGTTTCATCCCATCCCGATTTTGACTGTCGCATAGTGTTATTAGCCGTCATCGATTCCCCATCAGTTAGCAAGTGGCGAAACGAACGAACTCAATGAGGTACAACCAAACTTGCTATCGTCTATCCGTGCTAGCTAACTTTGTTGTTGCTTTCACATGCAAAATTTTTCGTTAAGCGACCGGAACTCAAACAAAGCGAGCGAGAAGTGGCGAATCGACGACAGCATGGCATGCTATGACACCCACAATGCACAAGATACTAATTCCTTATTAACAATAGGACATTTATCGGGGAGGCTCAAGAGGCCCACAACAAACACTACCGAGAAAATTATTCCCGGAAGTTTTCTCGTGAAGTACGTAACCGTGACATATATAACCGGCTGTTGATGAGCTCGGACTCGTTTTTAAGCAGTATTTCGGTTCATGACCAAAAAAAGAAAAAATATCAAATCGTTTTCCCCAGACACAATAAAGCTGCTGTTACCCTCTAAATCCGTTGTCAAAGATGTGACAAAGGAATAGTTTGAGGCCAGCGAAGATTCTGAAAGCGAAAACTAATTAACCAATGATAGTGTACACACATTTTATAAATAAAGGTAGTCAATATATTTAAATAGTAAACTATTGGCTAATATATATATTTTATTAATATAACCTATCTGTAATACAAATTATTTCAATTTTACATTTCATAAACAATTTTGAGTAGATAGAGGCAATAAAATATTTTTTGCCGCATAAAACTTGAAAATCTACCTATATGCGGTGTTTCCAAGATATTTTAACGCCCTTGAGTCACAAGTATATACAAGTATATTTTATCAATCATACCGATAATGTCATGTATTAAAAGAATTAAAAATGAAAATGAATAAAAAAATTAAATCAGCAAAATGAATAAAATTAAGTGAAATTAATGTTTAATTTCTAACCTAACCCACATTTGTATGTGTGTAACTGAATCGCCTTTATATATAAAAATATTATCCTAATTTTCGAGCTTGACTCCCTAATCTGTTATTAGAAAAAGAGATTAGCCATGCAAAATTATAATTAAAAATATCTCAGATTAAACCGATAACTTTTTGGTGTCCAACCCAGTTTTATCGATTATACTTGCGAAGAAGAGGAGGAATGTCAAATGTTAAAGTAAGCAAAAATTGACGCTAGTAAGGAAAATAGGTTTGTAAAGGTATTTTTAATAAAATATTAAGTTAAAATATATTTAAATGGCCTAATGTGTGTTGCAAAAAAAAAAGTGACCACGGTGGCACAGAGAAGAAGTTTAACTTTTCCTCGAGTTGTGTGAATAAAAAGCACAACCAATTTGACAGCTAACGAGCTTTGATTGAGATTATATTTATATGTAAACGTACTTTTATGCTTTGCCGTTCGCATATGTATACACATCAAATTTCATGAGTACCTAGTACTCACGCCTTTTATTTAAATTTAAGTACAAAGTACTCAACAATTCTACATTTTGATAAAGCTACACCTAATTGACCATGAAATTAATTATTACAAAATACGAAAAAAATCCAGTTTACTTTTATATGGCAAAAGTTTTAGTTATTTCTTCTGTTACGGGTGGGACAAAAAAAGAACCTGCTTTTTGGAGCAAATATATTTTACGGAAACTCTGCGAATTTATTAAACTTTTCTGTGTGAACTTGATGTCTTATAATAAAATTATTAAAAATCAACGCGATTTCCTTGCGTCTTGAAATTTTCACCGTTACCTACTTAAATTTAGTGAGCTATAAAGCTGCAAACCTAGAATTTTTCTAAAAATTCTGAACAAAAAGTTTAAAATTTTGGGTGTCATTGTTAAAATTTGTTGAATTTTTATTATTTGTGTACGAAATTTGAAATGTGGATTTATGTGGTTCTGGTTATGTGATGTGCTGGACTTTTATAAAAAAAAAAACCACAAACATTAAATAAACAAAAGAAAAAAACCCAAAATGGCCAAAATGTCACTTAACTTAAATAGCTGATTACAAGGGTATATATATAAGTAATGGCGAGTCTACGATTCTTTGTCAATTTTATTGTGGCTTATTAACATTTTATTTAAATATTTTGGGGTATTCACAACGGTATCGTAAGTGTCGTATTGTTGTATGTCGTAAACTTTGAGTACCATCAAAGTCATATTATGAATTTTCGCAGTGTTAAAAAATAGTTGATTTTGATTGCAAGTTCTCTAACTAACTTAAGCTTTTATTAAAGTTTACTACATACAACAATACGACACTTACGACACTGCTGTGAATGACTCAATTGTGAAGTCTAGAAAAAAGAAATCGAATGAGGAGATGTGGTGATCTCCAAAATAGCTGCTATGACTTCTACCGTTAAGACTTTCTTGCTTTTTCAATTTTTCCTAATAAACAATCGTGGTACAAAGCTTAAAGCTCTGATGGTATTTTGTATTGAACAGGGCGTAAATATATCTACCGTTGAAAGATTGTTTGTGTATTACTAATTTTCGCAACTTATTAGGTCTTTTACATACATATTTATGCAAATGAATTTCGGGTTAAGGTCCTACTTAACACAACCAAAGGCAAATATACAAAAATTAATTTACCAATGAACAAAAATATTTACGTATGTGTATGTTTACATGTATGTAAGTAAACAAACTCTCCCACAAATAATACAATTTGCATAGCAAAACAATTATCTTTCCGCAAGCAATTCACGCAATGCCCACATATGGACTAAATAATAACCGAAGGAGAGAAGAATTTATTCAAGAGTACATATGGGGATCTGGGCTTCCCCATTACCAAATGCTTACAGCAAATGTTGCAGTTTATTTGCTACAAACAAATAAGTAAATTATCTACCAAGTACTCGCTAAATACTACCCTCATAACGCACGCGTTAGCCCAAGCCCAATTGAATTCCAAATATTCATAATTCAGCAGCAGATTATCAGGCCGGGAGTTCGTCTCTGAGATTTGAGATGAAGCCATTTAACATAAAAATTGGGTGAATCTCCGACAAGCAAAGCACAAATACAAATAAATCTATTATAGGTACATAATAGTCGCATACAATAGATAGGAATACATTTGTTATGAACGGAACGTAACGCGTATTTGCGTTGGGGGAAGGAAACCTATGAAAGGACACGAAGGCAAAAGATCACAGCAGCTGCCTTAGTGGTGGTGTGTGGTTTTAGAAACGCATTGAGGCATAAATATTTGCGATTATTTGCAAGCAAGTACGAGTATTTGCTGTTGCTTATTAAAACGTTTACACATTGGTAAATAATCGTTTTGCTTTGTCTTGTTGATATCTAATGCTGCTGTTCCTGTTCCTGTTACCGTTGATGTGTTGACAAAGTAGGCGATGAGTTTGCAATGATGCAAACCAACAAATGTGGTTGGTTGTGTCCAGTGCCTGAAGGTATAAATGCTTTGCAGAAGTTATGGTGAGGCAAAATATCTAAACGAAAAAAAACTTAAATCGATAGATTTAGCAAGATTCATTGAAAATAATCGCAGATTTTAAGTCCCCGGTAAGTATTGAAAATAGTGCTCATGGAGACTTTAAGGGCTTTTCCAATATCTGGTTAAAAGCGCGATAAGAACTTAATGACACGTTAGTTCAAAAGGGAGTATTTTCCATTCCATCTGTGAAATAACATTTAGTTTACCTAAGTAATTGACATAATTTAACCGAGAGCTCTATCAAAGATTTCAATCAAAGTTTCTATGCGTTTATTAAGGCCGAGTTGACAAAACTATCTGAAACTCTTAAATGCGTGTGATCTTTTATCGCTTTCTTACTAATACACTTAAGCGTCACATGTTTGCGTAAGTGTTGGTTTCAAGAGAAATTATTTCAATGTAGCTATTGGAGTTACAGGTAGTCGCCCTGAAAAGCCCTGAAAAATCGCGACTACTCCACGCACGCATTTTAAGAGTACTCCCCAAGGGTAAAGGAGTGCTCCAAAATAAACGAAATGCATTAAAACAAGTAAGAAAGTCTAAGTTCGGGCGGAGCCGAACATTAAATACCCGGCGCAAGTATTAAATATATGTTTTCCACCTTTCCAAAAGCTACCGCTACATGATAAGCCGGGGTGTATAAATTTTAAGTAAATTAGCGTCCTTAAATTTCAAAATATTGAAATTTTAAGCATTTCTGAAATTTACCGTTATATGAAAAGCGGCATCAATTTTAGTCCGATTTCAACAATTTTCAGCGGTATGCTTTTATGTGGCAAGCACAATAACCGTACTGAGTTTGGTACAAATTGGTACAACGGTTACCGAGATACCTATATGTGATCATAAGTGGGCGGTGCCACACCCATTTTTTAAAATTTTACCATAAGCGTATTTCTTTGTTAAGAATTGTTGCAACCATCAATTTTGAAAAAATTAGCTTTAATATTTACTCATTTATCGAGGATTTCGTATTTTTCTAAATTACCGTTATATGGGATGTGGGCGTGGTTACTGTCCGATTTTAAAAATTTTCGGCCATTTGGTATGCTGTACCAGGACCAACAACTGTGCCAAGTTTGGAAGAAATAGGTGCAGCGGTTACCAAGTTATACACATGAAACCATAAGTGGGCGTGGCTACGCCCATTTTCCAAAAATTTCCAATATTCTTATCTTTCGTCTAAAAATCATTGTAAATATCAATTTTGAGTGAATTATCCTCAGTAGTTACCAAAATTTCGCAGTTTTCGTATTTATGAAAATTACTGTTATATGGGAGGTAGGCGTGGTTATTGTCCGATTTCGCCCATTTTCAATACCATCCGTCCTATGCGCAAAAGAAGTCCACGTACCAAGTTTCGTTAAGATATCTCAATTTTTACTCGAGTTATCGTGTGCACAGACGGAAGGACGGACGGACGGACGGACGGACGGACGGACGGACGGACAGACAGTCACCGCTTAATCGATTTCTCTTTTCATCCTGATCATTTATGTATACATTTGTCTATATCTATCTCGATTCGTTTTGCCTGTTACAAACAACCGTTATGTGAACAAAGTTATAATACCCTTGTGCACAAGTGCGCTCGGGTATAAAAATGTGGTGCAGTTAACATTACGATGTCCTAGGGCGGGACCATATACTTCAGCTCTGCATTAGATCAGAGTAGCATAAACCTAATCCAAGGGACTACTCCATACACAACCTACATCTTGGCAACGCAGCCCAACGATCGTTAAAACACAAGCAATGATCGGGTAACAATAAGCTGGTGTAAAAGACACGAGCTGGTCCGCTACTATATTAGAGAGGAATAATCTGTAACTACTCCATTATCGTACAAATGGATCACATCTATGTATGTATATATATTATACGCAAAGGCATTTTTTGTTCAGCATAAAAGATCTGCACCGTTCGCTCGATTTTCAAAAATGGGGTGTCAAATTGAAGCGCTTGACCTGTAGATGTGCAAACTGCTTTTATTTTTTCGAACAGAGTTGCCACCTCTAGAACAATTGAATTCAAATTATTTAATAAGCAATGCCATAATAACCGCACCGTTCGTTATATTGTCCTGACTAAGGTGTCAAATTAAAAGGCTTGGACTGCAGATATACAATAAGGTTTTACTATTTTGACAAAAGTTGCCACCTTTTAAAAAATTATATTCAAACTATCTAAAAAAATCAAATACTACAAAATGGGTATCAATGGAAATGATTTTGAAAATCTTTCTTTCTTAACTTTACTTTAAGAGGGTTGCCACCCATTTAAAAAATCAAATTAAATTTGAATTGAGGAAATTAATTAGGAAAAAAAAGTTTCTACGTATGGTTGCCAAACGAAAGGGGGCTCAGAAGGTAGCAGTTTAAAATATTTTGTAGTGGGTTGCCACCTGCTTCAAATGTCGAAATTAGTTAACTTTTCCAAAAGTTATATGAAATGTCAAAATATGGAAGTCAAACGAAAGAGTGTTAAGAAGTCTTTAGTTTAAACATTAAGAATATTTTTGAGGTGTTGGAAAGGGGTTGCCACCTGTCTAAAAATTTATTTAAGTTTTTAAAAAATGTAAATGAATTATTAAAATATGGGTATCAGTCGGTTGGGTTTGAAAAATCTTTATTTCTGAACTACATTCAGCGGTGTTGCCACATGTTTAAAAAATTAAATTCCACTTAATTCATCAGTTAATTAAAATATGTATCGCGGTGTCCGTCGAAGGAGAGTTAACAATGATTAAGCTTGAAAATACTTTTGAAGAGGGCTGCCACCTGTTTGAAAGGTATAACTCAATCAACTAATTCAGAAAGTATATGAAATATAAAAATCCCGCAGTTAAACGCAAGGGCAGATTAAGAAATCTTTAGTTAGAACATTTTGAATGTTTGAAGAGAGTTGCCACGTATTTAAAAAGTTACATTCAAATTACTAAGTAAGTTGGGTGAATTTCTAAAATATGGATATAAATCGAAATAGGTTTGAAAGGGATTTATTCCTGACCTTTACTTAGGAGGGTTGCCATTTGTTCGAACAATCGAATTCGAACCAGTCCATCAGTTTATTGAAATACATGTGTATCACAACGTCCGACGATAGATATTTAAGAAGATTTTAATTTGAGAATACTATTGAAAAGGAATTTCAAAAATGAGAGGTAAAATTAGAGACCTTAGCCTGTAGATGTACGATACAATTTTATTTTTTTATTTAAGAACTCTTTTCATCGGTATAGGGTGAGTTGAAATTCTATGAAAATAAAAACATGCACCATGAGAGACTGCACTTCACTCAGAAACGGTTGCATGGTTTTGATGAAATATGGAATTGAAAGTAGTTCACCTAAGTGAGCTAGTCTGCGCCTAGCGAGAGCGTCACATTCACCGAGAATGTGTTCTGGCGTTTCTTCATCCAGCTCGAAAAATCGACAGACGTTGGTTTCTGAGAGATTCATTTTATTGACGTGATAGGGAAGTTAGCAGTGTCCCGTGTAGTACCCAATGAGAGTTTTGAGGTGCTCTCTTCCTAAATTGAGTAATTTCTTTGAAGTTTCATTTGAAGGACAGATAAATCGTTTCGATTGTCTCTGCCCTGTACGTTCCATTCTTTGAAGTTTCATTTTGAAGGGCAGATAAATCGTTGGCTTGTCTCTGTCCTGGACATTCCATTCTTTGAAGTTCATTTTGAAGGACAAATAAATCGTTTGGCTTGTCTCTGCCCTGGACATTCCATCCAATGCCTGTTGAACATTTGGTCCACCCAGTTATCTATGGTCCCATTTATGTGTGCTTTGGTGAGCCTACAAAAGGGCTTCGGACCATAAAATACTGCGGCAGTTCCCTGTTTCTCTCGGCAGTCAGCCTACTCATTGCAATCGTGTCCCTCATGCCCCGGTACCCATCCTAGTAAGACTGTATTCAGGACATTTAGGCAATCATATACTAGCTGAGAACTAAGTTTATGGCCCCCAACTAGTCCCGAAATGGTCCTGAACAAGCCCCGTCCTCTAAGACTTACAAAATTTTTTCGCACTCATAAATATTATGATAAGACTTTTATAATATAAGTCTCAAAATAAAAGTCTTTGAAAACTTAAAAATATGTATCTCTATGACAATTTGTATGAAAAGACTTATATTTTATAAGTCTTAAAATAATAGTTATCGATGACTTAAACAATTTTTCTCACACATAATTATTACCAAAAGACTTTTATAATTCTAACGAAAATTTTGATGACCTTTTTAAAACTCCATCATGAAATAATTATTATTATTCTGGGTCCCTGGTAAAATCAATTTCAAAACGGGTTTCAGACGAGAGATGTATAACAAAGCTTTGTTTTGAAAATATTTTTGAAGAGGGTTTGCCACTTGTTTAAAACACAATCAATGTAATAAACAAGTTATATGAAATATTTAAATTTAGGTGTCAACCAAGGGCGATTTTAGTTTTATTTCAAAAATATATTTGTGGAGAGGGTTGCCACCTGTTTACAAATATCTCAATATGGTTATCAAACGAAAGATGTTTAAGAAAGCTTTATTTAAAAAAAAAATATTTTTGAGGAGAGTTGCCACCAGTTTAAAAGTTAAAGGTAAATATCAAGACAGGCTCGATTAAAATTAAAAGAATCAAAATGAGCAGCAACTGTAACATTTAATAGAGCATAACGGTCAACGCCGCAGCAGAGCTAGTAAAAGACGTACCTATTGGGAAAAATCAAAGAAGTTGCAAGTATGTATATTTTCTAACTTATTGTTAGACTTCTTGCAAGAGGATTAAAAAATAATGTTTGCATATAAAAAACTCTATCTACTTACATATGTACATAAATACATACCTAGTTATTTTGGAAGGGAAAAATTTCCGCAAAACGCAAGCATTTGGGGTAGAAATTTGATTTCCGAATAAATGCCAGGCATAAATCACTAAAAGTGTGCAAATCAGTGAAGGTGAGAAAACGCCTACCAGCGCAAGTGACAGGTGAGAAAGGGTGCAATGCGGTCAGTTGAACAAATTGAGACATTTAAATGGATTTATTCATTCACATATCTACATATATATATGTAGATAGATATAGCCCAAAGCCAGTCGTAACAAGCCACTGTTGCTGTTTTCATTGTTGCCAAACAATTTGATTAATTTACACCGCTAAGCGAAAGTAGCAAAACACAACAGGCGAAAGCACAGCCGACAACCGACGGTCGACAGTCGACAGTCGAAGGAGGCTAACAAATCTAAATAAATGTGAGCAATTGCAGCGAGTCACGTGAAATTTGTATTTTATTTATTTAAATTTGCCAGTTAAGGAGGGAGTGTAAATAAATTTAGAGCTTACTTGGCACACGGTTATACACATACACGCATTCGCTTGCATTTCTGTACGTTTTTTTTTTTTACTTTAAAGTGGCTAGCAACCCCCTTCACACGTACGAATACATAGCAGACTGTTGAAATTCATACCTACTCGTACTCGTAGCACATTTGGATTTCCTTAAAAGCGCATGTCGTGATCGTTAAAGGCGATAATTTTTGTTGAGAATAAATGAAATGCAGCAGCGAATTGAACACTTGAAAAATTGCATTGAAGCCGAGTGAAGAAATTACGAAATAAATAGATTGCAACAAGAATAGAAAATTTGTGTTGTTGCTTACTTTTGTGTAAATCGCGTCTGAGTAGATCTTTTTTGTTGATATACATATCACCGCTACTAAAAGCATAAGCACAAACTGAATGCGCTTTCGGTAACTTCCTGACCACCCCCACCTCCAGAGTGTGTAAACTTACAGCGTACCAGTTACGGCGAGCTTAGCGTGTATTCGATTTTGGCGGGAGATAAGACACGCCGCCGCTCGCCGTAGTGAAGTTTTGCGCGGGGTATGCGCCCGCGGCTATGTATGTATGTTTGTAGATATGAATGAAATATCGATTACAAAGCGACGAGTAACTAACTCGGTGGGTTTAGGAAGGAATTTTTGTTTTAAATTTTACGAGAGTCAAACGAAAGAGAAATGCAGGCATTTACAGCGTTCTGGTTAAAAGTTTATTTGGTTATACTTACGGTGACCATCCGTCGGTGTATTATACGGGACAGTCCTCTTTTTTGCCCAATTGTCCTGGCAATTAGTTTATTTTATACGGGACGCCAAATGTTCTGTATTTCTGCCCTGTATTTGTCCCACATATTCGGGGTCCGGTATTTCTATGCTTGAAAAGCTCATTAAAATGGCATGCCTATAGACCAGTCTGAATGTCAGTGTTTCGAATCGAGGAGCACATGCAGTGGCCAAAATATAAATTAGGATTCTACATTTTAGCAAGGTTTGGCTATTTTTCTTTTATTTATTTATTGTTTATTATTATTTTTAAGTACAGCTCTTTTCCTAACAAAACCCATATAAATCGAAATTTCCGACTTTGTGCAAAGACTATGAGAATTAATTCTGCAAATTTTCACCAAAACTTCAAACTTTTTAATCGGAACCTTTAAAAAAAAATTTAATTGCAGTTTTAAAGCTCATTAGAATTTAGTATAATAAAGTGCAAGTGCAATGTGCTGCTCATTTTCTTCCCTATCAACAAATTGTCGAGCATACGAACTTTGTATGAAAAAAATGCGTAGCACCGTCGACAAAAAAAAAAAATTGCCAAAAATTAACG
Source organism: Rhagoletis pomonella (assembly GCF_013731165.1). Taxonomy (NCBI): domain Eukaryota; kingdom Metazoa; phylum Arthropoda; class Insecta; order Diptera; family Tephritidae; genus Rhagoletis; species Rhagoletis pomonella. The sequence goes on from NW_023461615.1 coordinate 10,499, forward strand.
GTAAGTCCTAGCTATTTAAAACTTGCACTTTATCGTACTAAAATTTAACGAGAGAGAGAAGATATCCTACAAATTTGTGATGTTACTAAAAGGATGCTGTTTCAGGGCTAATACATATGTACATACATCTAAGATCATTTAAGAAAGTGTTAAGATCTGTTAGCTCATATGGAAAAAACTATTATTTGTCCCGTATTCGGCTCGCATAAATATGGTCACCGTATTAATATTTGCCAATATATTTCATTCCTTTCTTTGTCACCAGATTTAATTTCATCTCGTTTCATACCATTTTACTCCAATCTATTTACCCCATTATATTTCATTTCATTCTATTTCATTTTACTCTATTCCATTCCGTTCCATTCCATTTCACCTGAAATGCAAAAAGACGTAAGAACATCGTAAATGAAATGGAAAAAGTCGTGACTAATATTTTAATTTTTTTTTCATAAAATGATGTGGGGAGTTGTAATTCCATGAAATCCATCATATAAATCAAAAAGTGAATTTTGAATTTTTTACTAGTTATGACTTTTTGCATTTCAATGATGATGTTTGTTACGTCTTTTTGCATTTCAGGTGACGATGTGTACATAATTATATTCCATTTCATTTCACATAATTGCATTTAATTTCTCTTCATTTCACATCATTCCATTATATTCTTATCCATTCCATTCTATTCGTTTCATTCCATTCTACTTCATTTCACTTCTTCCCATTCTATTAGTTTCATTTTCAAAACATTTCATTCCATTTCACTTTGTTTCCCTTAATTTAAACTATTCTTTTTCGTTCCATTCCATTTCGTGTTTAGGCATTTTTGATTCATTCCGGTCCGTTCCAAGTCATACTACCCTTTTCACCTTTTATCTCGTTACTTACTTTATTTCTTTTTATTTTGGTTCATTTTATTTCGTTTCATTTCAATTCATTAATAGGCCTATTCTGCTTGTAACCAAACATTTTGTAACAAGCAAATTTTGTTACCAACAGTTGTCACCACTTCTTTCAACCGCAATTCTATTTACGTTGGTAACGTTTTAATTTACTTAGCAATTCATAGTCCATGAAGTTTTCCAGAAACTTTGGTGATGCATATTTCACGGGGCAATATTTTGTTATCTGCTCAGGAGATGGTAACACAATTTACCGGTTACAAGTAACTTTATTTACCAGTAACAAAATTTTTGTTACCAACGCAGAATAGCCCTGTAAATATCATTTTGTACAAAATATGTACTATCCATTTCCATTATTATCATTTACGGTTATTCCTTTTCTGTTTTATCGTTCCATTTCAGTTCGTTTCTGGAGATTTTGAAACGTTTCATTTTGGCCCAGTTTGTTCCATTCTATTCAATTCTGTTTCCTATTTTAATTTATTTTATTTCATTTTGTTTTGTATTTTGTCATTTACGGTTATTTCTTTTCTTTTCATTTCTTTCCATTCCACTTCGTTCAATTCAATTCTGTTCCCTAATTCATTTTATTTTATTTCATTTTGTTTTGTATTTTGTCATTTACGGTAATTTCTTTTCTTTTCATTTCTTTCCATTCCACTTCGTTCCTGGAGATTTCTATACGTTCATTTCAATTCCAGTTCGTTCCATTCTATTCAATTCTATTTCTTTATTTATTTTATTTTGTTTCATTTCAGTTTCTTTTCATTTCAACTAATTTAATGCTGATTTGTATAAAATCTACCTGATACCATTTCGTCTTGATATACCCCATTTACTTTCTGTTTGTTGTGTTTTTGCATTAAATTTTTTCCAAGGTCCGCCTGATTTTTTTGTGCTCCGTTCTATTCCATTCCGTTCCGCACCACTTTGATCCATTCCATTCTGTCTTGCTCCACTCCATCTTCTTTTTATCATTTCAATAAATTTAATCAAATAACTTAGAACGTCTCATTTCGTTCCTCCGCCTATACGCGGGTAGCTTATTTCACCACACAAATGAACGCTATACGATTTTGGCGAGGGAAAATGCTTGTAGGGGACAGGTAGCGGAACTAACTAGCATACAACTTCTTAACATTCATTGTTCTTTGATTTAATTGTATTCCATCCACTTCTATTTAATTTCATACCACAAAACTAAAATCTAATTATGCCCACTTCGCCAAATTATACAAAATTGCATGGCTTAATAGACTAGTCTAACAACCCGTTATATGTTGCTTTATTATTTATTTTTATACATACATATGTATGTATGTATGTACATTAGGGTGTTCCAAAAATGCATATGAAAAGCAAAGTCGGAATTTTTCTACTCTCACCAACTAAATAGGATCGTTCCATACCGAAAACATTTTTTATTTTGAAATCAGTAATATTTAGACGTCGCTCAAAGCGCTCTAAATTGTCTATGTTTTTTATATGCGAAAAAACCACTTTTCGTAGAAATGGTATAGAATTCTTGAAATTCAATATTTTTCGCTCGGAAAACTCTGTTTCTCTTCAGGAGATTCCCAGTAATAATACCCAATTGTTTAGTTATCCATTGTTTCATAGTCACTATAATTTTATAGGTCTGCCTCAAACCGCAGAAAATGCAATGGGGGACCAATAAGAAAATCTTTAGTACTAAGAAATGGTTAAATAAACAATTGGACATTGTTACAGGGAATCTCCTGAAGAGAAACAGTGTTTTCCGGTGGAAAAATATTGATTTTCACGAATTCTATGCTATTTCCACGAAAAGTTGTTTTTCCCCATATACATATGTATGTAAAATACATGGAAAACTTTGAGCGATTTGAGCGAACTCTAAATATTTTTGGATTTCGAAATAAAAAAGCGGCAATATTTCTTTTGATATAGAACAATCCTAGGGGGTAAGAGCGTAAAAATTCCGACTTTACTTTTTCCACATGCTTATTTGGACCACCCTAACATACATACCTACATAACTGTGTACATATTTATATCTACTATGCACCTTTCGTATTAACAAACAACAAACAAGCAACAATCGTTTGTTTAGTCAATCTCGACCAAAGTGCGTGAGCGTCACAAGCCACTGGCTACGTGTTCTTAATAAAAACAAACGCACATACATATGTACATACATACATACCTATAAACACATTAATTTCTTTATTTTTCATTTTCACCTTTTTTGTAGTGCGTTAGTAGATATACACGTTTTTTGCCCAATTTTTTTTTTTTTTTTTTTTTTTTTTTTTTTTTGGTTAATACTTTTTGCTAATGTTTTCGCTGCTGCTTAATTCTGTCTTTGCTGTAGCTAGAGTACTAGCTGTCCGTGTTGTTCTTTGCTGTTGTGAGTATAAGTATGTATGTATGTATGCGGTGATTTTTATTTGCTGTGCTAGCACTTGGCGCGCCGAACGATAAGAGACCCTTTGGCGCAGCGGATAGCGCGTTGGACTTCTAATCCAAAGGTCGCGGGTTCGATCCCCGCAAGGGTTGTTAGATCGCACACTGGTTTTTTCTTAGTCCATTTGTGATTTATAAATATTTTTTAAATGATTGCGATCTTTAGGTGATCTAAATATTATCAAAAAAAAAACAAAAGGGGTTAGAGAAGTGCTGCTATCGAGGGTTGTGACTATCGAAGGTATTCATTCACATCTGCGGCTAATCTAATCTTGTAAAATGTATACCATCCAATTTAGTGCTTGTATTTTTATAAATGAAGGATTTTAGTAAAGATAGAATGAAATTTTTATCGTTTCCTTCGCAAAACTTTATTAAAACTACACTTAATTCCAAATAAAATTTTCCGCTATAAACATTGGTGAAAATTTCAACTACCTCTCTAATCCAGTCGCATTTGTAAGCAACTGCAATCCACGATTATGTGAAACGCCCAGTCTGCAGCAATACATAGAATCTGAGTTTTTATGATCAAGCAAATATTGATAGCAAAGAAAAGAAAGAGCTATGTCTTTTATGCCAAATGATGTGCTGTGGAATAAAACTCCAGGAAAACATTCTAATGTTGTGAAGTCAGAAAAATATTCACCGCTAATAACACCTGTACCAAAGAGCAGAAAAGATAGATACACAAAACAAAACAAAAAAATGGTGAGATTGCCAGTAGATTATAGGCAAAATTACTGAATCACCTATTACGAATAAACACTTTTTTTGTTGGTTTTTTATTCAACTCTTTTCCGCAAATGACTGACAAATTGACACTTGATTTTCAAAATTTGAAAATATAGATTTTTTTAAAAGGTTTACCACATTAAACGTGACAACTGATTAGATTCCTGATGTTTAATGAATGCCCCATGAAATAAAATATACAGGCGTTTACAATAAATAAGTAATAACACTTTCCAGCAGTGAAAATTAACTTGAAAAGCAACATAGCCCCCTTTTTGGGTATGGATGACTATTAGAAAAACTGTATACTCGAAGTCCCACATACACGCTCCAAATCCGGACTAAGGGTCGGAAACCTCTTTTCTGAGCTTCTGACAATTGCAACACTTCTTAATAAATTTTTAAGTTTCATATGCCACTGAAGAAGAATTTATAAACGTTTTCAACGCCATATAGCTTACCATATTTTAGTTAAAAAAGAGATGATGGTATTACCAGGGCTGGTAAAAATATGTACAAAAAAAAAAATGGTTTCAAGCGGTATTTTGCTAAATCAATGAAGTTTTGTTTAAATTTTTCAAAAGTTTTATTCCGTAATCTCGGAAATACAGTATACAATTTACATGATTTCTTAAATTGCAACGTGCGACAGTAAATTTTACACACAAAAAAAATCTATAAATCTTTTTTTTTTTAGTTTTTCTCTCTGACTCAGGATTTTTTTTTGTTTTCAAAGGGACTTTGAAATTTGAAAAACTCAATTACTTCAAAAAATCTTTTTAAAAATGCTGTGCAATGTACAACAATAAGTATCAAATTGAACAGAAAATTCTGTAGAATTAAAGCAGATTAAATTTTTTCGTGTTTAAAGACGAGTAGGTATTGAAAATGTCCTTTGAAAAATTTTATGCTCGAAATTTTGCAATACTTATTTTTGGAAAAAAAAATATTGGTTAAGGACCAATATACACTTGATTACATCCTCGAACTTCGCCCTTCTAAGTTTATTAGCTAAAAAAAATTTAATTAACTTAAAAGGCATTTTAAATACCTATTCATACTGGTTAACCAACTAATTTGTATGGATGTAGAAGGATGGCTAAACCAAAATTTTAAAAACAAGTAAATTTTCGTTTCGAATTTTCACCCTGAAATTGCGAAAATTTTAGAAAGCGAAAAGCACCATCGGATAGCCCGTACAAAAATCTATAGAAAACTTAGTTTTCGAATGGTTTGGCCCGATTTGCGTCTGCTCCAGCTAGTCAAAAGTAGCTTGTTCTGCACCGCTCGGCGCGCTTGGGACACTTGACGTGAATTTAGCTTAAAGGCTCAGTTATGCACACATACTTGGCATTGCATTAGAGTTGTCACATAAGGAATCTGTTAAATTAAAAGTTTTAATACGCTGGCACTTACGGTTGATTTTTGGAATTTTTTTTTTTGTTGAAGGTGTTGCTCATTTTCTTCATGTCATCGAACATATTTACTTCGTATGGAAGAAAATAACTGGCACTGTCAACGAAAAAAAAAAATCTCAAAAATCAACGGTAAGTCCCAGCTACTTCAAACTTGCACTTTGTCATACTAAAATTGAGTGGGCTGTAAAACTGCATACCCAAAATCTTTCTAAGAATTCGAATTAAAAAACCGGACATTTACCAGATGCCTTACTGGATCCGCCATTTCGAGTTTTGCAATTCCGACAGCGGATTCGTAATTAGGGACCTCGAAAACTCTTTAGAAATTTCGAATCATTCGAGTTCCCTTAATGGTGTAAAGCTGACTTTAAAAGTGGCTTGTGAGAATCAGTTGATTCAGTTTTACGCTCAGAAATTCAGGAACTTCAATAGAGTTTATTTTTAACTCCTGTTTTCAGTGTAGTTAGTGACGCACCAGAAATAGGTTTAAAAAACTTTATATTCAAACTTTTGTCCCAATTAGTCTTTATGTCTCCCACAAGTAGTAGATAATACACAGATGCTTGCCATCTGCATGAAAGAAGGAAAAAAAAAACAAAGGAAAGCTGCAGTGACATTTTGACATTGGATTGAAGAAGCGACAAGCGACAAGCGACAAGCGTGTTGACGTTGAACAAGCATGCGCCAGTCATTATTTGTAAGAAAAGAAAATTTCGCTTTCATTCCGCGAGTGCGACTACTTTGCGCATTTCAAATTAACTACATACATACATACTTATTTATATAAATACGTAAATCATTTAGCAGCACCGATGTATAATAGTACAGCGAACAAACCATTATTGCTGCGGCTATGTACATATTGCTGCTCATAATTATAATTAACCGGAAATTGCGCACGCGCCACAAATGCGAGCCGAATAATAGGCGCGGAGGCGCACAACCAACCAACCAACACAACAGACATGTCAATCAGTTACTAAACGATTTTGTAGTTAAATAAATATCCCCACGTAAGTAAATGAACTTGTAAAAAGGTAGTCAGGATATTCACACACACACACACCAACACACTTACACAGGATATATGGAGAAGGCAGATTTGAATGCCAATGCCAACAGGATGAGGAATAGAGTGTGCCAGGAGTAGCTAACAGTATTGGTCGGTAAGCATATTGTGCAACCGCCACCGCCATCGCCACCGCCACCGCTACGGCGAAGACAAAAGCCATGTGTCAACGACCGCACGACCAACAGGAGTATTCAAAGAGCCAGTCGTCAGTCTATCAATGCGCGAAAGATTTCGTTTTTGTTTTGCTCGCTAGCTCGTTTCCGGTGACTGCTACGAAAGCGAAATTGAAATTGAAATCGCACTCGCGCGATGTGCGCAATTGTGGCATAAGAAATGCGAAATCAAATGCCAGTGACGTAGGTATGTGCATTGTCTTGGAAGTGCTGTAATAAGAAACAAGGATACGCCTGCCAAAATGCTCAATGCGAGTAGCAGATGAGTGAGTAGCTGCTGGTCTGAGTGGAGGAAGGGAGTTAAAGAAAAGGATGTGTTTTTTAGGGTTTTTTTTTTTGTTTTGGAAAAGTGGGCTGAAGACATCGCTGACTGAAATCTGGGTACACGCCCAACTCAAGGTGCTATGAAGCGCTTGCGCGAAAGATGCTTTCAACAACTGGTTTGCCAATTGCCTTACCCCTACATGCACATGTCCTTTTACGCTGACGGGAATGAGCGTTGACTGAGCGGCAGTGTTGCCAGGTCTGTGATAGAGAAAAACGTCCAACTTGTCGCCGATTTCAGCAGCAATTTAAGTGAAAAATGATTTTCCTGTTTTCATATTAAATTCAACTGGAAAAAAATTGCTAAAAAAACCTAGTTTTGCGAATAAATACACATATCAATAATTTTTTTTAAGCTTTTAATCCTTCCTACTAATATTATAAATGTGAAAGTTTGTGAGTGAAGGGATTTCAATGAAATTTGGCACACAGATAGATTATAACCTGAAATATACATAAAATATTTTTTGAAGAGAGTTGCCAGCTTCTTGCAAAGTTAAAATCAATCAATAAGTAAGTTATATAAAATATTACAATAATGCGGCTGTCAAACGAGTGGCTTCCAAAACAATTTTTTTCGAAAATTCATAAAATATTAAAATTAATTAAATAACAAATTGAATAAAATTCACAGCTATATAGTAGTCAGACGGCATCGGTGCAATAACGACTGTTTAAGAAAATATTCTTTAAGAAGGTTGCCACATGCTCAGAAAGTTAAAAACATATTTAAATAGGGGCATTTAATGAAAGAGGTTCAAGAAAGCTTTATTTAAAAATTAGTTTAAAGGAGGCTGCCGCCTATTTATAAATTCAAAATTAATTTAATTGATAAGTTTAATGAAATATTTAAATAGGGTTATCACATCTATTTCGAAAATATATTCGACGCAGGTTGCCACCTGCTTCGAAATTTAAAGACAATTTATTTGACAAGTTAAAATAAATCCTACTAATGTTATAAATGTGAAGAGAAATATTTAATATATCGATGGCCGAGTGGAAGAACGACCTATCTTAGAAAACTTTTCAAGAACGCCCTACTTCAGAATTTGATTGAAGAACACCCTATTTCAGAATTTGGTTGAAAATAAATTTTTTTTGAATACAAAAAAAATAAAGTTAAAAAAATACACATTAAGAAAAATATTCTTTAAACAAATAATTTTTATTTTTAGAAAAAAGGAGTCATTTTCAGAAAAAATACTTCGTACAAAATCTAGCAAAAATTTACCACAAATTAGAAAAAAATTAAAAAAAAAAAAATAAATCAAAAAAAAAAATGCATACTTAGAAAAATCAATTTTTCGGTAAAAGTTACTTTAAGAAAAAAATTCTTTAGATAAAAATAATTAAAAAAAAAGATTTTATGGGAGTCATTTTGTGAAAAATGATGTGTTTGGAAAAGGTAGTGAGTTTTAGAAAAAAATCTAATTGTTAGATAAAAATACACTTTAAGAAAAAATTTTTTAGATACAAATATTTTTTTTTAAACAATTTTAAAAAAATAACTGTTAGGAAAATGTAGTAAAGAATTTTCCCTTAATGTATATTTTATTCTAAAAATTAGATTTTTCTAAAAATGCTTTCTTTTTTTATTAAATATCTACTCCTTTTGCCTAATTACCCTTTCCTAAAAATTCTTTTTTTTTTTCAAAAGTTATTCTAATCTTAAGAATTTTCTTCTGAAGGTGTATTATATTTTTTCTTTTTTTCTGATAATTACTCCTTCCTAAAAATTCTTTTTTTAAAAAATAGTTTTATTTAAAAAAGTTTTTTCTTTAAGCGTATTTTTTCCTTAAAACTATAATTTTCTAATAATGTATCTATTTATCCTAAATTTTTATTTTTTTTTTTCAATAACTGATTTTGTATTGGTGTATTTGTTTGTAGTTTGTGGTTAATTTTTCTAGTTTTGGTATAAATATTTGTTTATAAATTTTCATGATAAAAATAGTTACATACATAAATAAAAATACAGAAATTTTTTTTTGAGGAAAAAAGAATTTAATAGATAAAAATATTTTTACCAAAACCAAAAAAATTACTTAACAGATTTTTTTTTTTTTGTGAGGAAAAGAGTTTTGTAGGAAAAACTTTGGGTTAATTGAATTGTAAAAAAAAGCTTGTAAAAATAATTTGTTCCATTTCCTTTTTCTAAGGACTTCAAAAAAGGAGGAGGTTCTCATTTCGCCGTGTAATTGCAGGCCTATGATCACTCGTATTATTTAAACGTTTTTAAAGTCGGGTTTGCAGAAAAACACAAATTTTTTTATTTATTTTTGTTCAAAAACCGTTCTAACGCCAACAGGCAATAACAAAAGTCAGCATGGCAACGCTGCTGAGCGCTGTAAAATTAATTTTTGAGTGAAGGGTGCCTGTCTAGAACCAGTTTATCATAGCTGTGATATGTAGCAGCTAAGTGATCGTTACTTACTTGCGCGCTGCTTGCTGGATAAAAATATTTATTTTTTGCTTATATCCTCTCCTCCTCAGGCACTAACATTTCACTTAGCTTTTTATTAGTACTCGTACTATGCTGCTGGCCGCTTTTGATTTGAGTTGGTGGCGGCAGCTGCTTACACACACTTCGGCGGCACACCACTTTGGCCCATTCAAAACACAGCTCAGTGAGGAACAATGATCGCTTCAGCAGTCGTCGGCTCGTCGTTTCGATTGCACTACGCGCACACCTTGCTTCCTGTTTCGATTTACTCTCCGCCTTACGGCATACGGCCATACGCAACCGTCTGCTTCGTGACATACCGGAAGGATCAACACAATAAGCGCCCCTTCTGCTTGCTCCTTCACTTTATTGCAGCTCAATTCAATTCATCATTTGTAAATATGTACTCGAAACTTATTTGCAATATCTTGTAAGGAACGCCGTAGCGTCTACTCCGCACTCCCTTTGGCATTTGAGGGCTGAAGTCGTAACGTGCGTGCGCCAAGATCACCACAAAACTAACAGCGCGTCAACAAAGGCGGCAAAAATTGAAGGCGTTTATTGTGCTCTCCTTTCTTCTTGTCGCATATGTAGCAATTAAGCAGGACATGTGCATTTGCGTAATGAGAGATTTTGATTTGAGCGCGTGCCCCGAATGGGGTTTTCCCGCACTTACTCATACTCGTATTTGACATCTGTCCTAATGCATACAGGAGTTTGCTATAAGTGGCAGTCTTCTCCTAGTTTCGTATGCGTTGGAGAGGCGTTGCAATGTTCTCAATCTCGATCTGAAGTATTTGCTGGACAGCTGCTCTCTTGTTGACAATGAAGATCTTGTGCCGCTTAATTTGTATCCAATTAAAAGATTTTGTTTAGGAGTATTTGATGTTGAAGTTGTGCAAATAGTTATCTTTCATTAATCTGGAAAACTAGAAAATCTTGAACATTTGCAGCTAAAATTAAGGAAATAATTTCCGCAAACCTCGCGAGAAATACACATAAAGTAGACTACTATCAGGCGAATTTTGTGTTCGCGTTCACCCACTCTGTGCAACGTGAGCCCACCTTACTGCTGGACACCGAGCTTCTGTGGAAAAAGCTCGCGAACCATATTTAGACCCACAAGAGCAGAACTGGTGTGCAAACGTCTAGTGAGTAAATATTGCAGCCCAAGAATCCTTAGATGGATGTAAGTCATAGAAGTACAACCTATGGTGGCGTAAGAGGCATTGAGTCCCAAGAGCTACCCTAGTCACTGTGAAATAGTAACTCACAGAGCTTCAACGTCTGGCATGTGTTTTCATTACGGGAGTAATGCATACCAGCCCGTCCTTAGAGCTGGAGCCTCTACTTTTAACCATAGGGCAGGCACCTTTAGGACCTCTACTTAACTTCGCTAGAGAGGAGAACATGTAGAAAGGAGGATCTTAGTTCCCGTAGGTTTTACCTTCCAGATACGATATTCTGCGGACGTAAGGTTTTAAAAAGGGATTCAGTCTACAGGATAGAGCTCCTGCACTTGGCAAACACGTATCTAGATTACTAACCCATACTGGTTATCAGACGGCTCAAAAACTCTCGAAGGCATAGAAGCAGCAGTCAAATCAATGCTAATGGAAAGGTTACCGATCATATTTCAGGCAGAAGGCTGCGCTATCAGTCTGTGCACAGATATAAATCTGAGCCGGAACTATCGCAATTAGATAATTGTCATCTTCAGTGATAGCCTGACGACATTCAAATCACTTTTGTTTTTCGAAGTAACATCAACTTTAGTCTTCGAGTACACATAGAAACTAAACTGAGCTGCAAACTACAATAGCATTCATCTACTATAGGATTTAGACCAGACGGGAATAGAGGGGAAAGGGTTATCCGACAGACTAGCCGAAGAAGTGGCGGAAAAAATCCACCTTACGACAGGCAAAACGCTTACTTTTGGAGGATACAATTCCAACATTTAATCAATTATTTCTTTCAGAACACTGCAGGCAGAAGGGTCACTTGCACAAAGAATTCATTGGGTTTCCAAGTTGACATCAATCGGCAAAGGAATTACTACAATTCGCAAGAAATTGAAATTCAATAACATCAGCTACATCATAGAAGAGTCTACGACCACCCCTACACACTACATCCATATAAGAGTTCTACCTCTGTTAAGATTTTAAATTCCAGCATGGAGCCTTTATCGCTAGGTTGGGAAAAGAAAGCATATTTGGTTCAACAATCCTTTTATATTGGACGATTTCGAAAAAAAAAGATGAAAAGGCTTTGGTAGCTTTCAAGAGAACTGTTCTACGTGAGTGCTTGGCCCGGGACATGAACATAATCTAACGCCTAAAAGCAAAAAAAAAATTGCACCTCCTTGTATATGTCGTGCGTATGGTTGTGACGTTCCGATTGATGGTCCTCGACTCGGGTCACATGAGTAGAAAAGGCAGAAAAGAGCATAAAATGTTTAGTTTAGGGTCACTTCATTAGTAATAAGAATCGAGTCTGAGGTTAAGCTCACCTTTTTCGAATGAGGCCCAATGGCCCGTTATATATTCTCTCTTTTAAAAAAGTACATACACTACGAAAGCTGATAGAGATTTTTCTCAAGCTTTCATTTATTAAGAGCAGAGGCAGCTTTTAAGGGCGAAATGCACACCAGCGCGTTATTTTTTTTTCCTGGAAGAGTCTGCTTGGTGGGACTTGCCTGCAACATAGTGAATCTATCATAAAAATAAAATTAAATGACACTTAACAGTTGCCGGTAGTAAACATATGTTGAGAATTAAAGGGATTAAACTAAACGAGAGACATAGCGACATCTCTTAAAAATGGGGTTGAAATGCAAAGCTGGCAATTGAACAAAGATTTTAAAGTGTGGGAATGTTAAATGCGTACAAATTTACATAATCGAGATTTGAAGGAGTATAAGCGGATTATGTGATGGTGGTTCAATGAAGTACATACATACATATGTAGTGTGTATGCACATAGTTGTTGTAAATAGTTTGGTTTTGTAAAACTTAATTTAAATATGGCTTTATTATTTTTCGAATATCCCTGATATGAATATGATGAAAAAGAATATGACTTTGAGTATAAGTGTGAGTATATGTAAGTGTGATTATAAATGAGAGTATGAGTAGAGATATGAGTAGGTATAGGAGTAAGGATATGATTATGAGGATGAATGTGACATTAGTGTGAATATGAGTATAAATATGAATATGAGTATGAAAAAAAGGCTAGCATCAAGGATAAGCTTTAGCAACTCCTCACTGCTCATTATCCAATTTCCGACATCGTCCTTCAGGTACCCCAAGAGCACAGGATTCTTCGCGAGTAATTGTCTAAATCTGGACGATTCATGGCACACTTCCAAGCTTTCGCCGAAGGGTCTCCTCCATGACTCCCTCTTCGTTCTTCTAATGAGTCGTCTGCTCGACGACCTTAAATCAGAGAGTTCAGCAGTCCACCAGGGTGGTTTCCCTCTACCCCGCCGACATCTCAGTGGATACGCGTTCTCAAGAGTCTTCCTGCATGCCGTGCTGAAAACTTCGATCAACTCTCACTCAACGCGTACTAGGAAATCTTCAAGTTCCTATGCGGCGGATCGGGAAGAGCCAAGCGAATATTTCTGCAATATAGCTACCAATTCGTAACACTCAGATTCCTGTAGAACGCGCTTCGTCCACCATCTTGATAAATACATCGAAAGTATATTAAAAAGGTATCGATAACGATACGTCAACAATGCCCATAAATAAATAGTTAGTGATAAAAATATTGAAAAAATATCGAGTAGTGTATCTTGAGAGAATCAATAAATTTATCGATTTAAATTAAAAAAGAATAAACGGGTGACGATATATCGAAAATATCCCTCTTGATAGCGAATAAGTCGATGGATGTAATAATGAATACAGATATGTCTATGTATATCGATAAAATCATTGAAAAATTTATCGATAACGATATCGATAGACATATTCACAAGGATGTAAAGAAGCTTCTATGCATAAAAAATATTAATACGTAGAACACTTAATTCTTCTCAAACTTTGCACTCTATTTCCAGCTGGAGTGGGTCCTAATTAACTTCAATCACATTACATGCTTGTGTACTTCGAAAACATCAATAATTGACACAAGTGCCACTTAGTCATAATATTAACAGCAATCTACATATTTATTTCATACTAAATATCAAACACCCGACTACCCAAAAATACGCCAAACCACCGGATATTGCACGTAACGCCGATAAGTCATAAAGCGGAAATAAGAAAAAGATGTCTGTTTACACAAACAACATTAAAAAAAAAAAATACAAAACAAGATAAATAATTGCAAGTGGCCGATAGAACGCTAAACAAGGTAGAGACGCACAAACATTCATCGATGCATAAATGCCACAAGTAATAACAACCCACGCGACCACCCCCCCCCAATAAACTCATTTAGCCAACGGCAGCCTAGTGGGTTGGG
>NW_023461616.1:0-24490 GCF_013731165.1 Rhagoletis pomonella
GCGCAAACCTTGAAAATGAAAAAACAGCTTCCCATAAAATACAATCGCCGCACATATGGGTATTTGAACGATTTAGGCGGCCAAAAACCAATTTGACAACATTTTGGAGAAAACTTAAAAAAATGAATCGCTTTCGATAGAGAACATTCCAAATAACATTTCCCAGTCCCCCTCCCTTTTCTAACTTACACAGCGAAGGCTCACCGTTGACTGGAAGCAGAATATTCTAACGCTGCTTATAAATAAATTTTCGCTCTCCAGAAAGATCGTGACGGTTTTAAGTTAATATTTTGATTTCTGCATTATATTCTTAAAAAGTAGTGATGGATCCGCATACAGAAGGTAATAATGCATTTCAGGGTACATTCTTTTTAATCATTTTATTAAGCAAATGTTCAATTTAAATGTAACGAAAATAGCGGTTTTCAACAAGTATTTTTTTGTTAATTTTTGTGAATATTAAGGAATTTGTTGTATCCCCGGGAGAGATTATTATTCTTTGTTCAATTGAAAGCTTAGAAATTTGGCTAACATAGTGTGAAAAGACTGCCCGCAGAAAATGGCAGATGAGTGGTATTTCTTAACATAGAAAATGTATTAAGGAAAAATCTGAAAAAGCAACTAGTATATAGTAACACTACTTTAGATCTATTTTAACTCTAAAATTAAACTTTTTAGGTGAATTTGAGGCCGCTGAACTAGAATATGAATCCATTTAATCTAACAAATAAATATTTTTCGAGATATAAGCAAAAGTCATGTTTTCGGTCGTGTTGCTAGAAATCTGCGGGAATGTAAGGCGAACCCAACTATGATACATGTACATATATTTCGGAATAAACATTTGTTTTCCTTTACATTGGTGTTATATAAGTGATGATTAAAGAAATAGTTTTAGGTATGCAAGCGTTTAAATTTAGATAAATGTCAATTTAGATAAATCTACGATATTTCAGTAAATATTGCATCCGGATTGTTAAACATTAGTATGTAAAGTAAAATTTTGGAACAAAATAGGATTATTATTAAATTTTTAAATTATTTAATTTTTAAAAATTCTTGAAATCGGGCGATAACCACGCCCACTTCCCATATAACGGTAATTTACAGAAACGCGAAAACTGCCATAAATCAATAACTACTGAAGCTAATTAAATCAAAATCGATTCTTGGAATAACCTCTTAGCATTAAATAATATTATTACAATTTTTTGGATAATGGGCTTGGCGCCGCGCACTTTTGACCACAAATGTGTATCTCGGTAACCGATTTATCAATTAGTACCAAACTCGGTGGACTTTTTAACCATGGTATGGAAAAGCAATGCGTTGAAAATACGAAAACTCCGATATTTCAGTAATTGAGGACGCTAATTTACTCCAAGTTAATACTTACAAAATTCTCTTAACAATAAATAAGACTACTAGATTATTACAAAAATGTAATTTTATTACATTGGGTGCGTTCGAGCTAAGTAATAATTACCGCAATATTGCAGACTTGTTGCTTTCCAGATGACATGTTGCTGATGCTCACCTGAAACTTTTCTAAAATGTTGCAGAAATTGCGCAGTAAAAATTTTTATCTTGCTTCTGATTTGCCAATGATGAGTCACTGATTGTCAAAATTTTGTTCGCCCAAATTTTCGCGTAGAACGTGATACTCTTTCATAAAAGAGTATCACTGCCGCATTAATTGCTCCTCGAATATACCCATTTCTTACCTTTACTGTGATACATATTTGAATTATTTAATTCCTTTAATTAAAGTTGAATTGGATTTTTTAAACCCTCGGAGGTTCCTTAGAGATAAAGCCTTTTCAAACCCATTTCCATTGATACCCAGATTACAGCAATTCATTTAACTAATTGAACAAAATTTTTAACAGGTGGCAACTCTGTTAATGTTTTAACCTATATTTACTTGATTTTAAACATTTACAATTCTCAATGTCAAAACACGTCTTTTATAAACATTTCGAGTTGAAATATTAATAAAAATAATTTTGGCCGCATAAATCGTCTAAATACCCCTATGTGGCGACGTTCAGAGTCGACATAAAACTGTAGGCACCCCCTTTGTGCCACAACATTAAGGCCCACGCGACAAATCGGAGGAGAAGTTCTGCCAAACACTAACATATTGTGTAAGTGCCGGACTTTATTATTATTACAACACGTAGAGATTGAGGTGTTGACTTAAACACCGAGGCCGCGGGTTCAAATCCCACCACATGCAATCCTAACCATAGTACAAATTTCTGCACTTTAAAGCCCAATTTATATCGGGAAGAATTGTTACAGGCCAACCTTATATGCGTGCGTTAAAAGCTAACTCAAATTCCAAGATTTGTCTTGCGTGACATTTCGATTTGACGTTTATGCTCAATTGGCATTTTGGCGCGACTTTGAATTCAAAATTTTTGTCAGCAAACTTCTGTAAATTTTACAGAAATGCAACTCTGAGAAATCACGCACTCAAATTGATTTGGGTTTATCAAATGAGAAAAACTTGCGTGCGTGCGTAGAAAAACTCTCGCCGGTAATATTAGATTGAGCTGTTAATAACATTATCCTTCACTGAGAACAAAAACGCGTTGTAAGAATAAAAATTTTTTATTTGATTGCCGTTTAAAAATGTTCGTATTTAAATCAAGTGAAAAGTCTTAACAAAATGGATTTTTCCATTATACATGCACTACGTACATACACTACGTAAATATTCAATTCAAATACTCCCGTATTAAAATGAAGAATTTTTCACTACACGGATGGCGTTTTGCAAGTCTCGGATGCTTTTTCATATGTAATTAAGAAGGTATATGTATACAAAGCATGCACAGCGGTGACAACACATACACACATACATCCCTGCAGTGAAAAATTATCAATTGTTAAAACTAACCAACTTATAGTTAGCTTTTTGGCGAGATTTCGATTAAAACCTCACTTTTAATTAGCTATGACAAAACCAACTTAAAGTGAATTGTAAAGTCGTGCAGGAGTCATGCAGACGCAATCGGGAGTTTGTTTTCTTTACAAGTTTCTATTAAATATCCTCATACAAAAATTACTTTCAATACACTTTTTTTCTGAACTTCGCAGATTCTTTTTCATATTCAGGACAAATAAAAGGAAGATCGAAATTTTATACTATCATTTTGAAGTTATGTCTGACGGTGTTCGAATATGGGGCCACCCAGAGCAGAATATGTAAACAAATATGAAATGTAATAAAATAAAGTAAATAAATAAGTAAATAAAAAAGTAAAAAAACAAAAAAATATTTTGTTTTTCTTATTGATATTTTATGTCCAAAAGTAGTTAGTTACAAGTTAGTTGACATGTAATGCAGAGGTATCCAGGTCTGACTTTTTTGCGGCCATCGCCCCACAAAAGCAGTTAGCTTTTTTCGAACAAAATACACAGTTAATAGTTAGCACTAGTGTTCGCGTAAACAGACTAAAGTTAGGTATAAGCTAACGTCACTCCCTGCAGGGATGGTATGACATAATGCACTAATCGCGCGCTGTGATGTTGATTCAAACTCAACATTTGAAAAAAACCTTTACATGTATGGCTGTAGCTGAGTGTGCAAAGGCGCTTGATACAATTAGTTGCGGCCAAGAGGGTCCGGGTTCAATTCCCATCAGACAGACATAAAATGAATTTTTTTTCTTCTTAATTACGAAAAAGAATATGTGTACTTCACAACCACATATTTTATAACGTATATACTCAAATTTAAAACGAGTTGGGTTGGTGCTCTTTCATATGCGTATTTTTTCAATTTAGCACCTTTTTTTTTAAATTTTTTCTCCTCAGTGTTGGAATGTGAGTTTATGATATTCGATACGATACTAGGGTTCTGGTACTCGATTCCAAAAAATACCGTTTTAAAACTATCGTGTAGAAAATATCGGTATCGAATGCCAAAAGTATCGATATGGTATCGTATCGTATCGAAATTCGTGTCCCTACCCTTGTCAAATTTGGTTTGGATACAAACCGGTTTCGACGTTGTGCCAATTACAGTGTCATTTTTCGTTCGGAATGTGTCGATATTTGCGACCCACGGAATAATGGCACCGGCACACAAAAACAAGTTGCGGGTGCTTTTAACCGTCCGTTTGACCCGTACAAAATTCCGAGTAAATTGCGAAAATTGCAAATTTTTTTAATCAAAACGATTTATGGACCTTACCGAAAATTGCCAGATGGCCACTATTAAAATGTGAGATGGTAGAATTCAAAATTTATCGCAAAAATTCGAAAGTTGTTTTAGAAGTGCAGCCCTTGGTGCTGCCACTGTAATTGAAATATTTCCAGTATTCGAATATGAGATGACTCTAATTTTATCGAAGTAATTTTGTAGAAGTGTCAGTAGTGCTGCCACTGAAACTCGAATGGCTTTTATAATTACGCACATGCAAAACATAATTTATTTCTTTCTAGTAATGCAAATAGATATTTAGTTGCAAAAGTTACCAAAATGAAACAAAACTTACCAAGTTACCAAACCGTTTAAAAGTTACCACTTTTGGTAGAAAGTTACCAATTGTGGCAACCATGTACTGTGTTCGAAGTTCTACTGTCTCTCAAGAAAAATGTTTTACTCTCCAGAAAAAGCCCAAAAAATCATTATTGCGTGTTGCTATTTACATAATTATCTTATAAGATTTCAATACTGTCCTTCGAATTACGCCGATGAATACAGTGAATTCGGAGAAGTGGTGAGAGGCAAATTTCGCTACCACATCCCTGCAAACTCACTCTTTTCATCGGAAGTTCGCAGTGCTCAACCTGGAAGGCTTCCGCAATCAGCATCACAAGTTCGATCATACCTGTTGACGTTTTTTAATTCCGATGTGGGATCGATACCCTGGCAACGCGGAGCAGCTTGTTTGGATTAAATTGGAAAGGTAACGTTTTTTTGGATCAAGAGTTTTCAAATAATTTTTCGTTTTATATCGTAAACCTTTTTCGTTCATTTTTATTTAAGATATAGCTGATTGTATAACAAAAGCTATATAAACAAATTTGCAAACTTTGTGCAGAATTCACAAAAGATATTCAAACTTTAAAAAATGTACATCAATATTTCAAACTTTTTATTTAGAATTTTTAGAAAATCTTTGGGTATGCAGTTTTGTGCATACCCAAAGATTTTGACTAATGTATATTTTCCTTCACCTCTTAACTAATTGATTTGTTTGTCTTTTAAATTAAAATTAAAATATAAAATTAAAATGAAATGTAAGCCGCTTTAATAATCATTTATTATACATTTCATGAATATACAATAGTATATTAATTTTGGTACGATGTTTGTATTTACAAAAAAAATACGGTTCATGCTTTAACGAAAACCATAAAAATCAAACTTTTAGTTTTTATATAAAGCTTAGAAAAATTCAACAAATATTCACAACATTTTAAACTTTTTAATATGAAAATTTTTAAGTATGCTTTTTATAGCCTGTAAAATTTTGGTATAATAAAGTAAAAGTTTTAAGCCGCTGAAAAATTTGTGTTGATTTTTAATCGGTCCTATCACGAATTTCACATGAACAAATATTCCCAAAAATTATAAAGCAAAACAAAAACAATTTTTCCCTATTTGTTTTTGTTTTGCATGTTAAATTATGGGAACGATTTATTCACATGGAATTGGCGATAGGGCTGAATATTTTTTTCTCGCTGACGATTTTTGCACTCTTTTCCAAACATGTTGTATAAAAAAACCCGCAAAAGCCGTCAGCGAGAAAAATATAATTAAAAATCAGCGCAATTTTTCAGCGACTTAAAACTTTCACTTTATTATACCAAAATTTTACAGGCTATAAAAAACATACCCAAAAATTTTCATATTAAAAAGTTTTAAATGTTGTGAATATTTGTTGAATTTTTCTAAGCTCTATAAAAAACTAGAAGTTTGATTTTTATGGTTTTCGTTAAAGCACGAACCGTATTAAAAAAAATAACAAAGACATTTCAACTTTAAAAACTTTGCTAATATTTAATCAAAAAAGCCACCGCGTACTTAGTATTGTACCTACACTTGTGGTCAGCTGATTAATTTAAGTGATATTTTGTCCAATTTCGGCTACTTTTCTTTTATCTATTTAATGTTTATAATTTGTTTATATAAGTTTAGCAAATTGCATAACCAGCTCCACATAAATCCACAATTCAAACTTATTACAAAAATTTAAAAATTCAACAAAGTTTAACAATTACACCCTACTAAAATTTAACTGGCTATAAAACTGCAATTTTCCTAAACAATTTTATCAAAAAGTTTAAAGTTGTTGGGTGTAATTGTTAAACTTTGTTGAATTTTGAAATTTTTGTAATAACCCTGCAAACCAAAGTTCCCGAAATCTTAAGGAAATCGTTAGGAGTATCTGATTTCTGTAACGATTTTTTTACGAATTTTTAAAGAAAATTATATGAACTCGTAAAGAAATTTCTGTACGAAAAATAAAGAAAATTCTGGAAAAATTCTGAAAGATATTCTTCACATAGCAGCATTATTTTCGTTGCTTCACAGATTATCTTCCGAAATTTCGTAAAGGAAAGGAAGTGTGCGTAATTTATTTCATTTTAGAAAATTCGGCAAAAAATCGAATTAAATCTTAACGAATTCTTTAAAATTTCTTTGCAATGCAGAATACTCTGAAAAAATGGTTTGCAGGGAAGTTTGAAATGTGGATTTCTGTGGAGCTGGTTATGCTATTTGCTAAACTTAAATCAAAAATTATAAACATTAAACAGATAAAATAAAAGTAGCCAAAACTGGTTAAAAGGTCACTTAACTTGATCGAATTACTGTATTTCATTTCTATTTTTAGCCGTTGCACTATTTTCATGTTTTTCAATTTCTTCGTAGGCCATTTGAGTAAATTTGGCCCCCAATATATTCGCCGTGCTTTGTGGCAATTGTTGTAGAAGCGACTCCAAATGCTTCAAAAGAGGCTCAAACTTTGACTTCTGAGCCATCTCCGCTTTACGTAGCTCCACTGTGTTGCCCATTTGCTCAACAATCTTCTCTGCCGAAGATTGCATTAAAGCCGCGTTAGAAATATTTGAGCGCTTTTGGGAAGTACTGGTCGTCAGCATCTGGAAAGAGAAGGAAAGGCATTCATAAAATTGTTTACATTAATAAAATATGGTAGATTAAACTAAGTCTTACATAATTATAACCGGGGGAAGGCAAAATTTCCTTGGAGTTAGTTACTGCTCTTCCGCTGTCCATACTTGAAAATGTTCTAAAATATTCAATTTACCTATGCATTAAAAAAAAAACGCTTTAAAAATTTACCTACACTCTTTGCGAAGACGTTTAATTTAAAAATGACATATCCTCGGAATACTCAAACCTAGCCACTTCACTAGCAAAGTTGTAGTCATCTAAATCGCAGGCGCTTCCCGATTTTTTGGCCTTGTTGGCGTAGAACCGCTTACTATCCCTTAAGCTCTTCCCCGCTGCTTTACAAGATTCCTCTAAAATGTTGATGGGTAAATAAATGCACCATATCCGAATAATTACAACTTTCCAGGTTTACCGACCATTTCGCTGATTTTGTACCAAGCACTGGTTAGTACGTTTCGGTTGCTGTGGTCCTTCCTCTGTTTATCCCAAATACAAGGGAATTCTTTTACTGCCGCTAGTAGTGTTTTCCTCTCTTCCTCGTTGAAGGCAATTTTATTTATTTATTTATTTATTTATTTATTTATTTGTCTACAGAACTCTTTCTTACAGACTATTGAAATGAAATGAAAGTTTTAAATTGTATCAAATAGGACTTAGTTAAATAAACAAAAAAGATCGAGCTTAAATTGTATAATATTTACACTAAAATCAAGAGCACCACAGTAGCTATTGCATAATCGAGCACATCGTACGAGAGGTTCATTAAATGCATAATTAGCCTTATTGTTTGACTGAGTAAATAAGCGATTAGTCCTTAAATTATGAGGAGAAATATGACTCTGAAACAGATCAGATAGCTCACAGCAGTTGATATTACCGTTGATGATGTTATATACAAAAATTAATGAGAAATACGCCCTTCTATCGCATAGGGATTGCAGCCCAAGTAATTTGCGGCGCCCTATGTAGTGAATATGGTCAATTGGCCAGTCGATCTTATAGAAAACCATTTTTGTAAAAACCTTTTGAACTTTTTCAATTTTATTTGCGTGAACCTCATAGTAAGGATTCCATACTAGGGAGCAGTATTCAAGCCGAGATCTGACTAAGGCAACGTAAAGCGACTTCAGAGTTTGAGGGTCTTTAAAATCAGAGGAATTTCTTCTGATGAAACCAATCATTGTGAATGCTTTAGACACAATGTAGTCAATATGTCGTGTGAATGAAAGCTTGGTGTCGAAAACCACGCCAAGATCTTTAATCTCGTAGCTACGGCTTATAACACAATTGTTCAAATTGTAACCATAATCAATGAAATTTGGCTTTCTAGTGTAAGTTACAGTGAAACATTTTTTAACATTCAGAAAAAGATTATTTATAGAGCACCATTGTTCGAATGCATGCAGGTCGGATTGCTACTTTACGCTATCTGATAAGCTGCGCAGCTCTTGCAGAAGTTTTACGTCGTCTGCAAACATCAGACAATTGGCGAACTTGAAATGATACGGTAAGTCGTTTATAAAAAGAATGAATAGCAGTGGACCACAGTGAGTTCCTTGAGGTATGCCATACCATGCCTCGACAAAAGTCTTTGATACAGAAGTGCCAATTTTTACGAATAGTTTTCTACCCTTCAGGAAACTAGCGAAGAAATCTAGGAGTTTACCACTTACTCCATAACGCTCCAGCTTATACAACAGTATTAAATGGTTGACCTTATCGAAGGCCTTTGAAAAGTCAGTGTAAATTACATCTAACTGAGCATGGTTTTTAAAAGCATTTATTATTTGGTTAGTAGCTAAGAGGAGGTTAGAGCAGGTCGAACGTCCGGGGACGAAACCATGTTAGCATCTACATATAAGATTGTCTACATAATTAAAGAGTTTTCTTTGGACTATGTTATCGAATAATTTTGCTATGGTACTCTATTTCACGATAGGTCTATAGTTACAGACATCGTTCCGACCACCTGATTTGTATATGGGTTCAATAGAGCATAGTTTCCATGAGTCCATAAATACACCATGATTTATACATTTTTTGAACAGCAAGGACAAGAGAGAAGCCATAATATCAGCACATATTTTTAAGAAGTGAGAGGAAAATCCCTCACTATCAGTTTTAAAGCTAGATTTTAAATTAGAGATTGCTTGGAACACATCTTCCGCACATATTTCGAAAGAAGTAATGGCTTCCACTAGCAGTGGTGGGAGACTATGAAAAGATTTGGTCTCATACTTTTCGTACACTTTCTGGAAAAAGCTTGCAAACAGCTTGCATGACTCTTCAACCGTCACAGAAATACTACCCTCATATTCTAAACTGGTTGGGAAGCCAGTTGTTTTCCTTTTTGAGTTAACGTATTGCCAAAAACTAGCAGGATTCGATTTAAGACTAGATTCAACAGAAAACGTGTATTGCTTAAATAAAAAATTGTGAAGGACGTCAACTATTTTTCTCAGTTTTAAAAATTTCAAACGATCACTTTCTAAATTGCTAGACTTAAACTTTTTGAAGGCTTTGTTCTTTGTGTTCTTTAGATTGCACAGTTTTGAATTAAACCATGGTGGTTTATTGCGCACGATTATGGATTTTACAGGCACGAACTTAGTTATTGCAAGCGAAAGATTCTTACACAACATTTGGTAACAAACTGTGGGATCGTCCGAAGTGCACAAGAACCCCCAGTCAGTTTCTTTAAGGACATTCTTAATTGCAACGTAATTTGCTTTAGAGTAATTAAACTCAGGCGACCCTGGGATAATACTGAACTAATAACAAGAATATCTACATCTGATTTGATGTTATAAGGCAGTAGATTTTTGTCATGGTCTAACCATGATATGTTGCTTAAGTTAAAGTCGCCTAAGTATATTATTTCATTAAACTTAACAGAATTCGTTATATAACTTAGGTTATCTAAATGTTTCTGATAAAGCTTTTCTGAGGCGCAAGCAGCATGAGCAGAAGTAGCGACAATATGCGGCGGATCAGCAATGGTATCTCCTTCTGCAGAGACAAATGAGCGAACCATGCTGGCATATGATGTATGTTTATGAGTGGCAGACTTAGAGACAGCAGCATTTGAAACAACATCAGCATTTGAAGCAGCAGCAGCATCAGTCGACGGCTTTACGTTGCTCGACTGGGGGAGCTGATGGAACATACTGCAAGTGATCGGTAGAGTCGCTCTTTCCAGCGACAGTCGAACGGGACTGCTTTTGTTTGAGTAATGCAGCAACAGAGGCGGCTGGCGTATTGACAGTGGATGCGGGAGAGCTAAATATTTCTTTTGGTTTGGTTCTTATGCTCTTTCCGTTTTTGAATTTGCAAGAATATGCATTTAGGCGAAGTTCTTTCACTTCTTCTTTAAGCATAGCAAGTGCAGAGTCAACTTCGTCGGCTAGCAGACTGCGCATTGTTTTTATCTCTAAATGCATATTTTCTGTTTTTTCTAACAAACATTGTTTATCTGCTTGCAAAGAAATTATCACCGAAATAGCGCGCGCATTCTCGGACTTAAGAGCCGCGATTTCTTTTAAAACCGACGGAAGGTCTGTTTGTTGGTTGCTCTCTCTTGTTGTTCCGCTATCATGTTGGATAGGCGTTTGTTTGATTAGTGGTTGTTGTTGCTGTGAGACATTAGCACTTTTTCCGATCAGAGCTGCTGAGTTCGGTGATGGCGAGATATCCGATTCGCCGTTCTCAACACGGTTAACGAAGGGTGGGGGTGTGCGAATAGATTTTCGGCGAGCATCTGCCCATTTTTGGCAAAAGTACTTTTTGTCAGAGCTAGCCAAAAACTCCGCATCAGCGGGCAAAACACCAACACAATCCAGATGAAAAAATTCGTTGCATTTACCGCACTAGATTTTGGCTTGCGAACGATCTACTTTTTGTCCGCAAACACAAGGCATTTTAAGTAATTTAACACGAAATGTATGATTATAATTATTTGCCTAAACAGATTAGTTTATGATTACGTTCGGCTTTAATGTCACAGTAAAATATCACAAAGGAACGGAGCTGTGCAAAACACGTCCGCTCGCGACGACGACACGTACTTGCTTTGTTCTCCACTACACAAAAAAGAAAGAAACGGTTGAGTAGAGTTTTTAAAGTTATTATTTTTAAATAAACTCACTTTTTCCAATGTTTTCTTGAATTTCAAATTCACCAACGGCTGTCAATTTCAACGAACTGTCACTTTTTGCTCAGTTTTAAATGACATGTGCATTTTAAATAGGTGTGAAAAAATGTTGCTAGCAGATTGCATGGTGTTTTCACTGCGTGAACAGAGTACTACATTGCTGTAAGATACATGTGGAATTTCACGCATATTTCACGGCAATGCATTTTGTATGGATTTTGACAGCTATTTCACGTGAAACGGAAACAGAATACTATGCTTTACGCTAGTTATTGACCAAAAAGCCAATAATAGCTATGTCAACATAAATAACTAGTGAACCCGTATGGCGTTAAGACGCCGAAATTGAGTTTAATATGTTAAACAGATGGCAACACTATTCACAAACCTTAATAAATATTGCAAATGTTTCAAGTAAATTCGTCCATCACTTTTTGAACGAAGAGAGGTCTCAAATGGCGTCGGTTTTTTATTTCCTCAAAATTCAAACCACCGTTCACCGCTAAAAAAGGTCATAACTTCAAAAAATAAAACCTTAATGCACATTTAGAATGACGGTACTGATCTGATGACCTTCACATTGAAGATCTGATGACCATAACAAAAAAACTATTTATTTATAAAAATTAACTCAAACTAATTTTTTCGGTATGTTATGGGTTGTTGTTGGTTTCTGGCTCTATCGTAAGAAATGCCCGACATACACCTTAAAGGCCTGAATCGTTAATAGATTGTTCGCATTATATCGGTCCTTCACCGCATGGCACAAAAAAGTCTAAGGGCGTGAAATCGCGGCTCCGAGGGGGCCAATTGACTTCATCGAGACAGCTGATAACACAATTACCGAACTTTATGGCTCAAAATAAAAATCGAATAGATGGCAACCCTAACAAAAAATATTTTCAAACGAAAGTTTTATTAAAACTCTTTCTTTTGCAACTCATATTTTAATATTTAATTAAAATTGTGTAAAAGCTTAATAAATTAGGCTTTGGAAACAGGTGGCAACCTTCTGCGAAGCATTTTCAAACTGAAATCTTTTAAAGCTCTTTCGTCTGATACTTTGATACAAAATTCAATTACCTGAAGAATTAAATTGATTTTAATTTTTTTATCACATGGCAACTCTCATAAACAGTTCAGATATAAATCCTTCTCAAACCCATGAACGATTAAATCACCTCTTTTAGTAATTTATTTAACTTAATAATTCATTTAAATTTAAAATTTTCAACAGCTGGCAACTCTCTTCAAACCATTAAACAAAATTTTGAGGTTTAAACTGAAGATTTCTTAGCACTCTTTCGTTTAACACCCATATTTTAGTACTGTATATAACTAAATTCGACTCTTAAAGCAGGTGGCAACCCTTTTTAAAACATTTTCATATTACTACCTTTTTAAACTCCTTTAGTCTGGACCCCTGTGGGGGAACATTTTGTAAATTACCTATGTAATTTCCCTGTTTAAAATTTAATTAGATTTTTTAAACAGGGGCAACACTCTCACAGTTAAGAAGCAATTCGACTGATACATATGGCAACTCTTTTCAAAAAGTAAAACCTCATTGCACATCTGCAACCAAGCCTTTTAATTTGACACCTCATTTTTGAAAATCGAGCGAAGGATGGGGATATTATGGTATTGATTTATAAATAATCTCAACTTGATTCTTTAAAGGTGGCCATTCTTTCCGGAAAAGTAAGAGCCTACTGCACATTTACATATCAAGCCCTTTAATTTGATGCCTCATTTTTGAAAATGAAACGAATGGTTCAGATCTGATGGCCTGGACAAAAAGTCCTTTCGCGTATTATATATATAGATAAAGTTAAATTCGTCTTTTTAAACAGGGGCAGCCCTTTTGAAAAGTAATTTCGCGCTAAGTTATTCTTAAATATTCTTCGTCTAACATTGCGATACATATTTTAATCAACTGATGAATTAAGTTGAATTATATTAATTAAAGATGTTGCAACTCCGCTAAATTTAGTTCAGAAATAAAGATTTTTCAACCCCCCTTCGATTGATACCCATATTAAGTAATTCATTTAACTTATTTGAATTTAATTTTTAAACAGGTGGCAACCCTCTTCCAACACCTAAAAAATACTTTGTGCGTTCAAACTAAAGTCTTCTCAATATTCTTTCGTTTCACATCATTATTTTGACATTTCATATAACTTCTGGATAAGTTAATTAAATTCGGCATTGCAATAAGGTGGCAACCCTCTTCAAAATATTTTCCAACGGCCACCTTCTGAAGCCCCTTTCGTTATGCGCCCATATGTTGAAACATATTTCTCCAAATTAATTTTCTTAATTCACATTGAATTTAATTTTTTTAACAGGTGGCAACCCTCCTAATGTTAAGGCAAGAAACAAATATTTTCAAGACCCTTTCCACTGATACCCATTTCGTAATAATTGATTTTTTTTAGATAATTTAATGAAATTTTTTAAATGGTGGCAACTTTTTTCAAAAAAGTAAAATCTTATTGCATATCTGCAGTCCAAGAGTTTTAATTTGACACCTTAGTTGGGAAAATCAAACGAACGGTGCTGTTATGACGGCATTGCTTATTGTATAGTTTATATTCAATTGTTCTACAGGTGGCAGCTCCTTTCGAAAAAATAAAACCAGTTTGCACATCTACAGGCCAAGCGCTTTAATTTGATACCCCATTTTTGAAAAACGAACGAACGGTGCAGATCTTTTATGCGGAACAAAAAATGCCTTCGCGAATTATTTTGAACTTAATTTCTTAAAAGGTGGCAACTCTTTTCGAAATAGTTAAACCTTATTGCACACCTAACGTCCGAGCCCTTTCATTTGGCACCTCACTTTTGAAAATCGAACGAACGGTGTGGATCTGATGGCATTGATTATTAAATTATTTGAATAAAATTTTTTATAAGGTGGCAACTCTTTTCGAAAAAGTAAAACCTTATTGCACAGACCAAGCGCTTTAATTTGACATTTCAGTTTTGAAAATCGGACGAACGGTACAGATCTTTTATGCTGCACAAAAATCTCTTCGCGTATTATATATATAGATAAAGTAGCAATAAATAAGTAAACAGGAAGTTGGTTTTCTTTTTATTAATATTTGCGAAATATAATTTTTACATTCTAGCTAAATCAGCGTCTGCTACATTTCTCAATAAAAAATTGTTATTAACAACCAATAACTGCATAGTAGGCAATTAATTAGTATAAGAAGACAATAAATTGTAACTTTAAGTTTTGAGTTTTATGATTGACTTCAATAAAGCGGACACGCTGTCCGAATAAACAAAAAAATTATATATTTTTGGGTTCCTTTAAATACAAGAGAACCGAACTGGCGCCCAACGGAAATACGCGTTAAATAGTCCTGAAAATTACGAGTAAGGACTCGCGTCTAAACGGAAACGAAAATACGCGTCAAATAGTCCTGAAAATTACGAGTAATTACGAAAAGTCCTAAAAATTCAAGAGACTCGTGAATAAAGTGATCGCGATTATAGTGTAGGGCTCCCTAGTAGCCCAAGAAACGGCAAATAGGTAGCATTACGTGCATGCCCGCGCTATAAAAACTCTGTTATAAAAACTCTTTTGGAAAAAATAAAAATTCGAAATCAATATACATCAGTGAAAAATTTTGGAGATACTATCAACTATTCATCCAGCGAAGCAGTTGTTAATCAGTGAAAAAAAATCTTGGAGATGTCTCAACTATTCATTCAGCGAAGCAGTTGTTAATCAATGGAAAAAATCTTGGTGGTACTATCAACTATTTATCCAGCGAAGCAGTTGTTAATCAGTGGAAAAAATCTTGATGGTACTATCAACTATTCATCCAGCGAAGCAGTCGTCAATCTGTGAAAAAATCTTGGTGGTAATATCAACTATTTATCCGCGAAGCAGTTGTTAATCAGTGGAAAAAAGCTTGGTGGTACTATCAACTATTCATCCAGCGAAACAGCAGTAAAAAAGGCTAAGGTATTTTATATGTTTAATGTATTGAAATTAGGCCACTTCCTTTACAAATAAATTTATAATTTTGAAGATCGAAATGGCAAATCCTAATAACCTTATCCGACCTCCTGTACTAGCCCAAAATCCCACCGCCGCTCAGAATGATAGGCAATTAAGTGTAGACGATTTAAAGACCCTAACAGCTAGTATCGCAACGGACATTTTGCAAAAGCAAGGGCCAAGGGTGGTGCAGGCCACCCTCAATCCCAATGCATTTCTCAAATCGGCAATAGATCAAACAATCGAAGATATTCATAGGGGTAACTTGGCAGATTTAGTCCGGTATCTTGAACGTAGTTAAGTGCCTCAAAGATTTCTCCGGCCGTCCTGGGGCATTCAATTCATGGAAGAAAAGTGTGGATCGCATATTAAGTATATATGAACCGCTAAGGGGAACGCCAAAGTATTACGGAATACTAAGTGTGATTCGAAATAAAATAACGGGCAAACGGGATATCCCCACTTTGGAATATCAATTAACAACCTTAGTTCAAGGCAACAAAACCATAGCGGAATTCTACCAACAGGTTTACGAATACCTTTCTTTAATATTTAATAAATTGGGATGTGTGAAAATGGGTAGCGAATCTCTTCGAATAATGACCCAATCGTATAGAGATAAGGCGTTTGACACATTGGTCAGGTGTTTGAATGGGGATCTACCTAGATTACTAGTCATCAAAGGGTCTGCCGATCTTCCCCAGGCCCTTCATCTATGCATGAAACTAGACAAGCAGAATTACCGAACAAATCATGCACAGAATATTAAAAAAGGATATCCAAATTCGGGCAAATATCCTACACAACAACAGTTCTTTTATCCACAACTTGCTTGCGAGCCACAAACAAGCCAACCTAGGTGGAAGGCCAGACCGCAGCCCTCCAACCAAAATCAATCCACAAATGCTCCTCTAAGGCCACCGCAGCCTCAACCGAAGCCGGAACCTATGGAGGTGGATCAGAGCCTACATTCACGAATAACTAACTACATGAAGAGACCACCTCAAAACCAGTTCCAGGCAAAAGACCACCACCATCGGTTAACGATCAACCACCCACGAAAAATCAAAGGACGTTTCATATAGCTCGTGTAAAGTTAGCAAGCGTTTTTTGTTAAAGTTACTTTTTAATCAGAGTTCCTGACGCAAGGCAATAGTTCTACAGTTCCATAATCAAATTATCAATAGTTCTGTTAATTAAAGCCAAAAAAGCTAAAAAACAAGCAAGCCTTTTTTCAGCAAAAACAGTTCCGATACCATCAACTTACGAGAAATAAAGAGTTCTGCAAAAAAAAAATTGTTTACACAAAAATTTTTTATTTTTTTTTAATTGCTTTTTAATCATAGAGTAATAAACAAAGTGAAATCAATATATGACATATGGGTGTTTCCATCGGAAGGTCCACCACGATAAAAAAAAATAAAACTCTTATATCTAACGTATTTACAGGCCGATCTGTCTGCTTTTTAAAATATATACTGGCTATGTAAGTAGAATCATGTTTGCGTAAAATGGTCTTCTTAGGTGGCGCCAAGGTTGAGATATTTCGAAAAACCGTATTTATGGTCCGATTTGGTTCGAATTTGGCGTTGAAACATAATAAATCATAGATTTCCAAAAAATTTACCCTGAATTCGCGCTAAAGTCAAAATATAAAGTATATTCGACATAAAATACATGTTTTATTTGCGTTAAAAATTTCATTTAAAAGTAATATTAACAAAAATATAACGATGGAAATTGACGTGGCGTCACGTGACGTTTCACACTTGGGGTTGTAAAAGAAAATTGAAACAAGTTGCATTAATTCAAAAAACTCCAAAAACAACTAGAATTGCTGCAAATCATATTAAAATAAGTTTCATGAAAATAGCCATCCACTATTCGCAGTTTTGCGATTTTGTAAGAAAAGAAAAAATCAACTTCCATTTTTTGTCACGTAACGACACTCTCTTTAAATGCTTATATTTCAGGACCAAGCAGTTCGATTGTTTAAATTTTTCGGTTAAATATAGAGCTAATTATGTGCTATACAATGGCCCAAAAAAGTTAAAGAAAACAAATGGTATTCCTTTTTTGTATCACATTGAATCGTACGACTGCCACGTATGCGACGTATGGAAATACCCATATTTATTTTTTATACGCTTATATGACAACGGTTTGTTATTGCGTTAACCCATTTGAAACCAGCAATATTATAAATTAATTTCAAAATAAAAAAAATTTTGATTTCAAATCAAAAAATAATTGTTTAGAAATTAAAGAACAAAAAGAAAAAAAAAATCGTTTAAAATGCCAGATATTTTCTGTTTATGCAGAAGCACCCACATCGATGAGGTAGATATGTTTCGTGTGCCAACAGATGTTACGCAAAGAAGGGAGTGGATGAATGCGTGCCGTGTTAAACTAACTGGATCATCGAAAGTTTGCGCTCTGCACTTGAAATCGAATGAAATCATTTATGCAAGTATTAATGCCAACAGAAGACGCCTCGATCCAGATGCAGTACCATCAAAGATGTTACCTGCTATTTCATCAGATGGGAGGTAGTGATCAAAGTGTGGGTATGTTCTCAAATGCATTAGTGCAAAGGCATATCGTGAAAATAACGCCCAATAACTACAACCGAAGTGCGCCAAACAGATGTGAAGTATCGCATAAAATTTATACTTTCGCCAATTTAGTAATAATAACGGGTGATTTTTTAAGAGCTTGATAACTTTTTTAAAAAAAAAACGCATAAAATTTGCAAAATCTCATCGGTTCTTTATTTGAAACGTTAGATTGGTCCATGACATTTACTTTTTGAAGATAATTTCATTTAAATGTTGACCGCGGCTGCGTCTTAGGTGGTCCATTCGGAAAGTCCAATTTTGGGCAACTTTTTCGAGCATTTCGGCCGGAATAGCCCGAATTTCTTCGGAAATGTTGTCTTCCAAAGCTGGAATAGTTGCTGGCTTATTTCTGTAGACTTTAGACTTGACGTAGCCCCACAAAAAATAGTCTAAAGGCGTCAAATCGCATGATCTTGGTGGCCAACTTACCGGTCCATTTCTTGAGATGAATTGTTCTCCGAAGTTTTCCCTCAAAATGGCCATAGAATCGCGAGCTGTGTGGCATGTAGCGCCATCTTGTTGAAACCACATGTCAACCAAGTTCAGTTCTTCCATTTTTGGCAACAAAAAGTTTGTTAGCATCGAACGATAGCGATCGCCATTCACCGTAACGTTGCGTCCAACAGCATCTTTGAAAAAATACGGTCCAATGATTCCACCAGCGTACAAACCACACCAAACAGTGCATTTTTCGGGATGCATGGGCAGTTCTTGAACGGCTTCTGGTTGCTC
This sequence comes from Rhagoletis pomonella, assembly GCF_013731165.1. Classification (NCBI taxonomy): domain Eukaryota; kingdom Metazoa; phylum Arthropoda; class Insecta; order Diptera; family Tephritidae; genus Rhagoletis; species Rhagoletis pomonella. The sequence goes on from NW_023461616.1 coordinate 18,678, forward strand.
TTCACTCCAAATGCGGCAATTTTGCTTATTTACGAAGCCATTCAACCAGAAATGAGCCTCATCGCTGAACAAAATTTGTCGATAAAAAAGCGGATTTTCTTTGGTAATAAAATTCAATGATTTGCAAGCGTTGCTCGTTAGTAAGTCTATTCATGATGAAATTTCAAAGCATACTGAGCATCTTTCTCTTTGACACCATGTCTGAAATCCCACGTGATCTGTCAAATACTAATGCATGAAAATCCTAACCTCAAAAAAATCACCCGTTAGATGGTCCTGATTTGCAGTAATTAATTTGAGAAAGAATCTTTAATCTTAATGTGTATATATCTGTCGTATAAGCAATAACCGCCTAAGTCGACTTAAGAAAGAATTGAGTTATATAAGCTATCGTCGTCTGCAACTACTATTCCATGCGTATGTGAAACTCCCATCTCGTTAGCTAGGCTATTTAAAAAGTTATAGATTAAAATATTTTGGTTTACCCATAAGGTTAACATTACAATCTAAGCTTGTAAAGCGATTTTTCTCGGATTCAGGTTTTTCGACTTAGGCGATTATTGCTTATGGCCACAGATATAGACATATATGGGGAAATCTTTTGAGATGGGGACATTCTGCGTACTGGCATATTGTTCCCGAGACAAAGCAGCTGCACTGCCAAGTGCGGCTTCTGTACCTTCGTCAATACTATTTATATGTGTAAATATCAGTAAATAGTTACTCACAAAAAAATACGGTTTAAATGACTAATTTACTTGCTAAAATCGAGAAAATCAGGAAATTTCTAGTGCAACTCGCATAAATTCTGAAAAAAAAAATATTGCAACATTGAAAATCTAACTAGACTAGGCTAATAGGAATCAATTTTAAAGATATGATTGAAACAGAGTAGCAATTAGAAAATATTAAACATATAGGTTCTTCAATTACGTTGAGAAGTAATAAATTTTGGTAAAAAAATTGTGCTATTTAAAAAAAAAACAAATTATTAAAAATCCCCCATCTCAAAAGATTTCCCCATATACATATGTATGCGTACATATACATATATAAATACTATAGATATGTATTAAAATCTTCTTAAAATTTCTTAGGATACCGGGTAAACTTGTATTTGCAAAAGTTATTTCATCCGATAGAAAGTTGTTTTCGTTGTCTTGCATGTTTTGTGACCAAGAGTTTTTACTGTGGAACTGGGAACTTTCACACCTGCGCGAATGCCATTGCACAAATAACAGTTTATATGCAAGTAAAGAGGTCCAGACTGAGTGAGTTCTGTTGGTTTAAAACAATGTCGAGGAGATTTTTAAGTGATACTTAGTCACATATATATGTGCACACATACATACATATATTAATGCGCACATGCAATGTGTAGAGGAAAATTTGTATATGAATGAATCATTACCTTAATATAAAAAGGGGCTATCTAACATTCTCGCTGAAATTCAAAAACAACGTAACTAACTAAAAATCCAAATTTAACTTTTTGATATTTATGATGCATTTCATTTAATTACAAGTCCTCATATTATAAAAACAAACAAGTTGTGTTTGAATTCGATAAGCCATAACACATTGGTACATACATATGTATGTAGCTTTTGTTATATGCTTAATCGTACCATACGTGAACCAAAGCCGAAAGAGGGTTAATGGTAACAAATATACGAATTGTTTACATTTAAATTTTCAAATAAGCGTACGTCAAATATTGATTTCACTTTGTTTATTAAATTACGTTTTTAATCAGAGTTCCTGACAGCAAGGAATAGTTCTACAGTTCCCTAACCAAATTTTCAATAGTTTTGTTAATTTAACCCAAAAAAGCTAAAAAACAAAAATCGCTTGCTAACTTCACGCGCAAGCCTTTATTCAGCAAAAACAGTTCTGATACGACCAACTTACAAGAAATAAAGAGTTCTACAGTTCCCTGATAGTCCCGAAAAAAGTTCCGCGAAATCCAGAAAAAAAAAATGTTACATACATTTTTTTTTGTAATTACTTTTTAATCAGAGTTCCTACAAAACTGTATACTCAAAGTCTTTCTAAGGGCCGTTTTCTCAAGTAGTTCTAAAAATTTATCTGCTCTTTAAAAACAAATTTTGTTCTCAAAAAAAAGGGTTCGAAGGGCAGATAAATTCTAAAAGGTACTTGCTCGTAATTTCTACCAGTTTGGTTAATTTTTTTTTTAATATTGCTCAATGGTTCAACCTTTGATTTATATTGTTTTTGTTAAAGAATGGACTATATTTTTATAGAAAAGTAACTAAAATTAAATAAAGCAAAAATTGTGGAAGCTTCTCAATGTGTGGTGGCTGTAATTTTTTCGACCACTGTATTATAATGTACGTATGGCAATGCCATCCTATAGGTAACGAGTTTTAACACAAGTCAATCAGGTGATGGCTTCTATTATAAAATGACGCAGCCACCTGGCGGCTAAATACTTTATAAAATCCTCGTAGAAATTAATATTATTATAAATATTAAATATATATTAAATATTATAGCACCACTATACGAGTAACGAGTTAAGAGTTAGCCAATCAAGTGATCGCTTCTATTACACTAGTCGACAAATTTTGACGAACTCGTTTTAACCTAAGAAAAAAAAATGTTTTCTAAGCTAATTTTGGTTCGCTGAACACGAAAACAATACCCATTCTTTTTTTGAAAGAAGCGTCTTCGATATTTTTTCGAAAAACGTGTTTTTTGGTACCTCTCGCAGTTATTTGTCAATATCTTTTGAAAAAAGGAATTTAATGGACACAGCAGCAGACCGTTCAAAAGGTATTGATGTGACCTTTGCAAAAATATATAACTTGTGCAGATTTAACTAAAAATTATTATTGGTACTAGCGACCAAAATCGAAAAAAGTGGAGTTTTCAATCATTTTTGAAAATTACAAATTTTTAGATGCTTATTTTTAACAAAAAAATTGTGCTTAAATTTTTTTATTATTTCCTTATTTTATTTTAATATTTTTTTTTTCTTTTTCTTTTTATTATTTCTTTATTTAATTTTTATTTTTTTTCTTACTGTTGGACGCAAATTCAAGAAGACTCTACCCAACACAAAAGAAAAACTTCAAGGGAAAAGCTTATTTTCGACAAAAAGTGTGATTGTGTCAAAAATGCAAAGATAGAATTTTTACTCAGTGCTCCATACCATCTTAATTTTTTGTCCGATTTGGATGATCTTAAACTCAAAGATTACTGCAATAATTTTTCTTTTACTCAAATTTGAAAACAATTTTTCATTTCATTTCATTTGATTTATTATAAAATATAACATTAGCACAATAAGATCCCAATGATCTTTTATGGTACAACTGTAACTTATAATAAAGAATTACAATATGTTAATGTTTAAAATTAAGTAATATATAAGTCAAAAACAGGAACAACAAAAACTTATAAAACTCTATAGAGAATCACTGGTGGAGCATAAGGAAAACATAAGAATAATGTATTGATTACCCTATACCTAACTAGATAGCGAGCCTCAGAGGAAAGGGTATAACTTTGGATATGAAATAGCATTTTAACGAAAATAAGAATACAAAACACTCTTAAAGTTGCTTATGATCAAACTATTACGAATATGAGATGGAATCGAGTTGCAGGTGCGAATAGCATTAACAAAAAATAGTCTTGCAGATGTTAGATAATTATAGTTGGGCACGATCAATTCCGTTAGGCGCGCAGATTTCGGGAAAGACAATTTTTCAAACAGATAGCTAGGTTCCTTAGCCATCATAAGGCGAAATAGAAAAATGCAATTTCTAGCCTTCAAGTATTCAAAAATACCGCATCCCAAGAGCAGTGATTTCCATTCAGATATATGATCGTATTTCGCCAACCCAAAAACATACCGCGTAACGTGATTGAATACCACATCAATTTTATGAGCAGATTGTGAGTCCAGCTTACTGTAGATTAATTCCGAGTAACATATTATAGGCAATATTAATTGAATGGCGAGTTTACGCCTAATGCACACCGGTGTAAAAGTAGCAGACATTCTTAAATTCCGCAGAGTATAATATACTTTGCCGACAACGGAATTAATATGATCAATGCAGGTTAAACTAGTGTTTATAACAAAACCTAGGTTACTTACTTTTGACACAAACTTAAGGGACTTATCACCAATGTACAGAGAAGGCATCACATTACAATTAATATTTCTTTTACATACTGGTGAAACAAATGATTTTTTACTATTAAGACATAGACCGTTTCTCACAGACCATGAAGATATAGACGACAAATCACTATTGAAATCCGCGCAAAAATTAACCACATCGTCATAAGCCCCTGACAAATAAATTTGAATGTCAACCGCATAAGCATCCATTTTTGCATGTTGACAAGTATTAAATATGTCATTAATGAACATGCTAAATAGTAATGGTCCCATAATAGAGCCTTGGGGTACACCCGTTGCTAGCGGTCTATGTTCGGATACTTCATAACCAATTTTTACTCTCTGAGCTCTGCCGGACAGCAAGTTCACTAAACCCAAAGTAATTCCTAAGTTTAGAGCAAAGTAGGTCATGGCTAACCGAGTCAAAAGCTTTGGAAAAGTCTAAAAGGCATAATAGTGTCAAATTGTAATTGTGTAAACAAAAAGCATCTAAAAATGTGTAACTTTCAAGAACGATTGAAAATTCCACTTTTTTCGATTTTGGTTGCTAGTAACAATTATAATTTTTAGTTAAATCTGCACAAGTTACACATTTTTTCAATGCTTTTTGAACGGTAGGCTGCTTGTGTCGATTAAATGATTTTTTCAAAAGATATTGACAAATAACTGCGAGAGGTACCAAAAAAAACGTTTTTCGAAAAAATCTCGAAGACACTTCTTTCAAAAAAAGAATGGGTATTGTTTTCGTGTTCAGCGACTTAAAATTAGCTTAGAAAACATTTTTTTTCTTAGGTTAAACCGATTTCTTCAAAATTTGTCGACTAGGGTAATAAAAGCGATCACCTGATTGGCTAACTCTTAACTCGTTACTCGTGTAGTGGTGCTACCATATTTATAATAATATTAATTTCTACGAGGATTTTACAAAGTATTTAGCCGCCAGGTGGCCGCGTCATTTTATAATAGAAGCGATCACCTGATTGGCTTGTGTTAAAACTCGTTACCTATAGGATGGCATTGCCATACGTACATTATAATACAGTGGTCGAAAAAATTACAGCCACCCCACACATTGAGAAGCTTCCACAATTTTTTCTTTATTTAATTATAGTTATTTTTTTATAAAAATATAGTCCATTCTTTAACAAAACCAATATAAATCAAAGGTTCAACCATTGAGCAATATTAAAAAAAATTAAACAAACTGGTAGAAATTACGAGCAAGTACCTTTTAGAATTTATCTGCCCTTCGAACACATTTTTTAAGAACAAAATTTGTTTTTAAAGGGCAGATAAATTTTTAGAACTACTTGAGAAAACGGCCCTTAAAAAGATTTTGAGTATGCAGTTTTGTAGGAGCTCTGATTAAAAAGTAACTACAAAAAAAATGTATGTAACAATTTTTTTTTGTTTTTTTCCTGGATTTCGCGGAACTGTTTTCGGGACTATCAGGGAACTGTAGAACTCTTTATTTCTTGTAAGTTGGTCGTATCAGAACTGTTTTGGCTGAATAAAGGCTTGCGCGTGAAGTTAGCAAGCGATTTTTGTTTGTTAGCTTTTTGGGTTAAATTAACAAAACTATTGAAAATTTGGTTAGGGAACTGTAAACTATTGCCTTGCTGTCAGGAACTCCGATTAAAAAGTAATTAAAAAAAAA
>NW_023461617.1:0-24489 GCF_013731165.1 Rhagoletis pomonella
TTTTTATATTAAAGAATACATCGAATCGGAAAAAGAGCATTTAAAATTAAGGAATATTAATATATTAAATCAATTTAAACAGGAAATGGAAGAAAAACCGATTTGGTGGTCATTTACTACAATCTTAGTAATACTGTTATTCATGTACATTTTATGCAAATTAGGAAAGAAAATTAAAGTCAAAGCAAAATTAAAAAATGAGAATTGTAAAGAAATATTAATTAATGATATTGCATTAAGAATTCAAAATATAACTGATGTATATTCGAAGACGGGACGCTTCGATTTAGAGGAGGGGGAGTTAACACCCAGCTTCACTAGGCCGCATAACGGCAAATATAAACAAATATCCTAAAACTCAAGTACCTAAATGGTACTCAATAGAAATCAATGCCCAGCTTCACTGGACCACACAACGGCAAATGTAAATGGATATCATAAAACTCAAGTACCTAAATGGTACTCATTAGAAGTCGTAATATTTATGGCATTCCAATGCTGAGAATGCAAACACATAAATAACTGTTGCATGTGACACATTTATTTGTCACATATGCAGAAATATGAAACCATTGTAAGAATTTGTAAACTAAAAAGGAATTTAATTTCATTTGAGAATTTTATGTAAACAAAAAATTCCAACAAATGCGGCTTCGGCATTTCTTGTTAGAGTTAAGATTGGTATAAAATAAGAAATTATTGTCAAAGTAGCCAGTAAGAGAAAAGATTCGGAAATCAACGGACACGCTGTCCGATATATTTTTAAAAACACCAAATGTGTGTTTAAACAATTAATTTGCATTCCTTGTATTCGTACCACTGCAACGTCGAATTCCCTTGTTAGCGCTCAGCTTGTTATTATTGTGACATTTGCATGCCCAACAGTAACCAAGTATGGGTACAACTATAACACACAACGTTAATAATAACAAAAAAAAAACATTTTCACGGTAAACAAATTAGGAAACATAAATAATGTTTTTTTTTTTGCTTTTTAAATACAAGTAAACTGAAGCTATGTATTTATGTAAACTAGAATTCGGAAGGAAAATTAAATGAAGGCTAGTAGGAAACACTAATAAAAATGCATAAGTGCGAACAGTGTGGAGAATAATGCAGACAAAGCATAGTTCGGTAGGCCTCGATGGGCATAAATTTACATACAACTGCAAAGTCAAAAGCGCGGCGCTGCACAGTGTGCCCTTTTTCAATTTTAGCGTGCCAAAAGACGTAACTATTAAATGGATGTACCTATGATATTGATGTTACGTCAATACGGTGTTACGTCAAGAAAAAAGTCGGATAAATCTACACTTTGCAGCAACCGGTTGGAGTGCAGCTGCAGAAAACCGGACATCATACGAAATCAGCGGCCCCATTTTAAGCGAAATTGACAACAGATCTTACCGATAAACTCTTTTAATCTTTCATAGTCAATGTCCCTCCCACCTTGTTCAAAATATATTTCATTACAGCACCATTATTATCATCTTGTTTGCCTTTAAGCCACTCGTCAAAAAGTGCGCTTCGTATGACTGCCACGTTTATTAATGAAAATCAAAAATTTGTGCAGACTTGTGCAAAAAGTGCTTACGAAATCTAAAAGTAGAAATATTCCTTATTAGTTTGCATCAGATTAGAAGAAGTTAGATTCGAAAGATCTGCTCCAGTAAAAATCTTAATGTTTTCACAATTACTTACTTTTTGGAATATTTTTTGTTTAAATATATATAGGTAATTATGAATCTTCACTACAGCTTGGAAACTTAGTAAAGAAATTAGAAAATATTGAAGCTAAACCACGCATAAATAATTATTTTAAAATAACTTCGCAAAAAAACGTACTGCCACTTTAAAGTAGGCGAAAAACTTCACGCAAAAAAAATAATATTTTTACGCGTCACAATGAGCAACGTTTGACACCGATTATTTTTGTTGTTGTTGTTTTTTCTTATGAATTTATTAGATGGACTTAGTAGCCGATTATTTGTCAGCCAGAATGCCAGAAATCGCGGCCATCTGAAATCATTTTATTTTGGACTTTTGGCACGCTAAAATTGAAAAATTGAACACAGTGTGCGCTGCAAACACCCCGCAAGGATGGCACGATGTAAAGGTATTGGCCCAATGCACGCTTGCTTTGCTTGCTTTGCTTACTTTAGTTTGCTTTGCTTTACTTTCAAGCAAGTGAAGTAAAGCTGCCACTAGGCCAACTTTCATACATTTTAGTAGATTTTAAAAATTGTTTGACAGTTCTCAAAGCCAAGCAAGCAAAGCAAGCGTGCATTGGGCCAATGCCTTAAGCGTTTTTTTCTACACTAATTTATTTTCTTAGGCACGTGGATTGACTGCACACATACATATATATACATACACATGTACATGTGCACTTACATACATAAATAAACGCCTGCAAGTTCCACCACACCGCCCTGTCTTTATGATGCGTGCAAAAATGAATTTATTTTATTATTGCCGCGAATAAAATTTAAATTAAAATTTACGCTCACGCGTGAACTTAACCGCCGACTATACCTTGTGCCCCTGAGCTCTGCTGCAACAGCCACATCAACACCACCATCGCCGGCAATACCGGCGCCTCACTTAAAGCCTGATTATGGCAACTTAACCTAACGGAACTTAGAACTTAGAGAGACAAAATGAAACCGATTTCGAGGTGGCATTAAGTTGCGTTAAGTTTCGGCTTTTCAATTATAAGCAACATCCATTTAACAGAATTTTTAAGTGAGAGCCGTAAGTTACGTTAAGTTGCCATAATCAGACCATTACATTCCACTACTGCCAGTCATTTCCATTCATTTCATACCGCACACCACAAATGTCGAACAGCCTTTTCCGTCTTATTACCTTCTTTGGCTTTTCTCTCCGCTTAGCACCACTTTGATGTTGAGCGGCAAACAGATGAAACAAAATAAATTATCCATGTGTGCAAGCGCGCCGCAATGCGTTTAATTTTGTGTGCGTCTGGGAAGAGAAAAGTGTGGTGGCAACACAAAATTCGACAGTCGGCAATCGACAGTGCTCCAGGTGGGTAAATTTAAATGCGATTTGTTACGGTTAGCAGGCTCGCAATGACGGTGCCATCAATGACGACAAGAAAAATAACAAATAAATGTAAAAAAAACAAACCAGTTGTATAACAAGAGAATTAGTTTTTCACCATTCGCTGACTCTAACTTCTTTGTTGGTTGCTTGACTTCGCGCTTTTCTTTCTTTAATTGTCTCTAAATTCGTGTTGTTATTTGATTTTCATTTTCAGGAATTAAAGAAAGAAATTAGAGGGTTCGCATGGCGCAATAATTACGCCATTGAGGGTTCGTTGTTTAGGCACTTCTGACACAAAGGAAGTGACTGTTTAGAATTAAAAAAAAAATTCTCTGCTTTAGATGAATGTTAGTTTGTTAATTTATTTCTGTTCGCAAGTGATTTGAGAGCGTTGCTAAAATGATGGATAAGTGTCATGAATTCTAAAGGTAGTTGAAATGTTTTTAAGTGTACCTAAATAAATAGAGATATCTGATTGGTCTAGAATTTAGAATTGTTTACATTTTTTTTAAACAACAAACGCTTTTACACTACTTTTTAATGATATCGCTATAGATTGCAAAGTAATCTTTTCTGGCTTTACAACTATGTGTTTCGATTTTCTATCGATATTTTTAATAAATTGTTAATAACATAATAGTACACAAACTCATAAATTTGTAGATTTGATATTAAAAAATTATCGAGAACATAATCGATATATTCAACGATTTTTTCAACAAATTAATAGCTTCTAATTTATCGATATAGTTATCTCTGACAGTCGCAGTCTTCTGCGATTTCTTATCAATATATTTAAGGCTAAGAAGCATTGACTTCTTCAACCCACCAAGTGAGAACCTGACCAGTGCGTACCAAGGCAAGCTTCGTTGGAATCCTTCATGTGTAAAGAAGGGTAGTCCAAAGGTTGAAAGATAGACAGAGATCAGTAATTATATAGGATTTAGGGAGGTGAATAGAAGCTCAATATTGCTTCGGATCCCTACTTTCATAGCTGTTTGGAGGATGCTGGCATGAACTCGTGTCATCATTTTCTTGCCAGCTTCTTAAGTTAACATCAACCGAGGCCATATGTTGACAAGGGATGCAAAATCACATTTACACAAAAGAACTATCTGGTGAGATTTTTTTATAAACTCCTTCAATTCTGATTTAAATATGATGACAAAAGACTGCAGATCTCCCATTCAGATGACCGGCAGATGTCTTGTAGGGTTCCCAGAGAGTTTTGCTTTACATAGAAATTTGTGCTCCTTTATTTTCATTTTGACGCATTTCAGTGTTGGTTCTTTTAACTCAAGTTAGCCTTCGGTTTTTGAATTTAAATAAGTTCTCAGTAAAAATAGTTTGTTTAAAAAATTTATATCAATAGAGTGATATAAAATTGTGAGAAGGATGCACAGCTGCATGCAAATAAAAATATGCAATCAAAAATGCATTTCTTAAATTGAGGTGTTACATTTTCTTTTAATTTATTAACAGTGGATTCGTGTTTCTCGTCTCAAAATCTATAATATTAGTGTAATAATACATAAAAACAATTTTTTTTGGAACAAATCCGGTGGATTTTGCATGTTTTTTTCGTAAAACACTATTTTTGACCAATTTTTTTGAGGTCAAGCAGTAATTGTGGGTCAATGGCAGTATTTTACCGTGAAAGGGAATAAAATTAGCTTTCAAAACCATTTTGTTTCATATCAAAATATTGCTTCTGTCGAAAGCACACTGTGCGCCGCCGTGGCAAAGACTTTCGGCGTAAACCTCTAATACACATTGTAAGCGACAGTTTACGTATTTTAGCGGTAAGGGCTTGATATGTATGTATGTATGTCTGACTAGATACATATTTATTTGAATTTAAATATAATTTCGTCGAAAACATTTAGAGTTAATTCACAGGCGGGAACTTCCAATACCAACGTCGTAGCGTTACAGACGTCCAAACTCATTTCTTAAAGCATCATTTGTAAAATAAACCGATAAACCCAAATTCTAATTCAATCCAATTATTTAGTTGAGTTCTTCCTACAGCCACACTCAAAAATATCATCCTGACTATCGCTAAATTAAAACCTTCAAATAATTGACAATTTTACCCTAGATGCCTATCAGTCGAAAATACTTGAAGTGCATCTAGCAAAAGGCAGAGCAGCAATTGGAGTGCAACGGCAAGGTGTGTCCATTCACTGCATAAATGTAGCACGAGCGGAGGATTTTTCTGCCAGCTGAAGCCAAGCCAAGCCACACACACACACACACGCGCTGCACTTCCAACATGCCAAGCAGGCCATGTCGGGCTGCCAAAAATTTCATGTGCCATAATATCCCTAGAAAATCCAACTGACAATTTTAAATTAAAATGACCAAAAATTGACCAGAAATTGCCAAAAACAAGTGACGTAGCTTAGAGCCAGAAAAAAGTAAAAGCAACAACCAACGCCGTACTAACAACACAACAAAGTTGCAGAGGAGGTGGACAGCAATTGCATGAGCGATGCAACATAAGTGTGTACCGTGCATGTTGCTGTCAGCAGACACAAACACGCATACAGCTATTCCATGTAATATATGTATGTATGCCAACGACTAGATATGCATTGGACACCAACAAGCAACGACAAATCTGCCAATGCATTTGCTGTTGCAATTGCTGCTTTTACTGCTGCTTGTCATTGCTGCAACGTCAGCAATTGGCAACAAAATCTAAATAAACATTGTCAAAAACGCCCGCCCAAAGTCACACACATGCACGTGAATATTTTCATACGCATACAAACTAGGACCCAAATGGCTATACACAACAAGGACAACGCACGTTTGTTTGTATGCATGTATGCACATACACCAAGAGGCAATTTGGTGGCAGCAACAACTTATGTTTGTTGCATTGCTGCTGCCAGTTACTGCAGACGCCCATTTTGCTCCTCCACACGCTCTGGGAATTGAATGTCAATGCAATTGCAGCTATGCAAGAAAAACAGTGAAACATCTACATATACAAAAACAACAGCAACAAAGTCATTTAGTAGTTAAAGCACAGGAGCAACAGCAGCAACAACAGCAGCCATGAGACTTGACAACTTTGCAGTGACAGTAAAATTTGCGTTAAGGTGAAGGGTAAATTAAGTCAGCGGTGAAATGGGCGTGCGTTTGTACGAGTTTACTTAAGTTTGCGACTGACAATCAGAGGATTTAAATGCACTGTAAAAAATTATTTTAGGCGCATTAATCAAATTACTGGCCGGTCGCCGTGGTCGAGTGGTTAGAGACCGTTCGGTAGGTCTAGGCTTCGAGCAACCATAAAAACAAAAAAAGGCAACGGCAAACCTCAGAGTGTGTTTCTGTCATAAAAAAAGCTTCTAATAAAACTATTTGCCTTTCGGAAGCGGCACTTTTATGAAATAATCGTTAGAAGCTCTCAAAAATATTTATGCATTAAGCTTGAAAATATTTCAAATACATAGATCAAAAAATATGTGTAACGTTTTTTTCTGAATATCAGCGTAGCTAAAGTTATTGAATATTTCGACACACAAAATCACCTATTTCGAAATTATAATCCATTTAAATTATCCTTATTAAGAGAAGGTTACCTCACAGGTGTGCCCATACTAATTTGGTTTAAATCTGCTCATTGGATCATGAAGAAATGAACGATAATCTTAAATTTGTATATGAAAATTGAAGCCGGTTTTGTGTTTTGCTTAAAAATTACTTGTTATTCTTATTTTTGGTAATGGATATCGCTATATATATAAATTCGATGCATTTTTCGAAACAATAGTGAGTTTATCGATAATAATGTTTAAGTATTTATGAAAGAGACTAGAGGAGATTATGTTTATGGGTGTATTTGGTAGTTTATTTATCGGTTAATTTAGCGAAATTTTCCGCCTCCAATATCACAGAACTTTAACCATCTTAATTAAAATCTCTCCCAAAGAAGACAGGAAGGGACGAGTTCGCATTTATAGAGACTGGAGCCAGCTATATTCTCGAAGATAAACGGAGCCTTTGCCACTGAATCGGAGGGATTTGCAATCATTTCAAGAAAAAAATTCAAGAGGTTTCGACGACAATTTATGATTAAACTAAACCTTTCAAAAACGGTACAAAATGTAAGGTCCTAACTGATACATCAGTCCGTATCATTCTATATCTCAGCCTCCTCCAAACAAAAGCACTCACTTACGACTCAATTTGACGCTAGGCCTCCATACTTTAGCAATTGTTATCCTATTTTCCCCAGTGTAAACTGGCACACTACACTACCTACATATGGACCTACCTTATTTCAGTCATTCCCTTAGGCATCTCGCGCCTCACCTCAACCTGCCCGCCTCACTCTTTCTCTCCGTCATTCAACGTCGATTCGTTGTCATCGTCGACAATGTCGCTGGGGACTTTTGTCATTTACTTCATGAATACATGCATGGACTTACACATTTTGCCAAGTTTATGCCAGCGCACACGCTCACGCACCCATTTGTACTTTACACATATGTATGTATGTAGGTATGCAGATTTGTAAATGGATGCAGCAAAATATAAAACAGCAAAAAAACAAATAACAAGCCAAGCGTCGTTGTGCACCTTTACTGATTTTAGTTCAAGAGCGCCTAGAAGCCATTTGTGGCTTGTGTTTTGTGGGCGCGCCACTATGTCAGCTTAGCGCATACACCAAGTGGCAGTTGGTTGGACAATTGAGTATGACGACATTTTATTGTGAAGAGTGCAAGAGGAAAAGCACAGCGAAGGGAGTTGCTTTCATTTAAATGTACTTAAATACACACATAACTTTTTCCATACATATGTACTTAGGTATACTCGTACTAATAAGTGTAGCTACACTAGGGTGGTCCAAAAATGTATTAGAAAAAGTAAAGTCGGACGTTTTATGCTCTCACCCCCTACCGAAAAAAGTATAATCTTGTTTTTTTATTTGAAATCAAAAAATATTTACAGGTCGCTCAGAGGTCGTAGAAATGGTATTGAATTCTTAAAAATCAATATTTTTCAATCGAAAACCTTTGTTACTTTGCAGGATACTCCCAGTAATAATACCCACTTGTTTATTTAACCATTTTTTCATCGCTCCTATAATTTTTAGGTCTGCCAAAACCCATAGAAAATGCCAGAAAATGCTATGGGGGGATAAATAAAAAATCTTTAGTATTAAAAAATGGCTAAATAAACAATTGGATATTAATATTGAAAGTCTCTTAAAGAGAACCAGAGCCGATCGAAAAATATTGATTTTAAAGAATTCTATACCATTTCTACGAAAAGTGGTTTTTCCCCATATAAAAATACATGGAAAACTTTGAGCGCTTTGAGCGATCTCTAAATATTTTTTGATTTCAAAATAAAAAAATACGGGTATACTTTTTTTCGGTATAGAACAATCCTAGGGGGTGAGAGCAGCAAAATTCCTACGTTACTGTTTTTGGACCACCCTAAGCGACACACATCCAGCATCTTTGGTGCAGTGCTGCTCGATCGGATGCTCCTAACTTTCACAGCTTTCATTTCGTCTTTTCACAGCTATGCTTTGCTTCTCGCTGCCCTTTCTCCCTGTATTCATTACTGAGGATATGCTTGAAAATGTCTGCAGGACATAATTTTAATACACTTACATGATGTCGCTTTGCCGTTTGCTGTTTCATTTTCCACAAAACATCTACACATATGTATGTATGTAGTATATGACTTGTGTGCTTCCTCAGCCACCACCGCTACGGTTTTATTGCAAATTAGTATGAAAGCAGAAGAGTTTATTAAATGCTGCAATTTTACCTCGTTCCTTTGGTATTTGTTTTTGTTTAAATGTGTTTTTTGTTGTTTGATTTTATTTTGAAGTATTTAAAAACTTGAAATTAAACTATGAAATTTATAAACCTGGGTTTTTGCTTTTTACTGTAAATGCAAAAGTGGCTAATGTTCAGTTTAATAGGCTTTTGGGATTAGTTTGAGCTGAAAATTTATATTGATGGCAACATGTGAGCGAGATGAAAGTAAAAATGGCATATAGTTTATTTTAGTCATTTTAAAACTGGACATAAATTTTGGGTCACTCGAAAACTGGAAATTTCAAAATTTTGCATAAACTTTAGTCATTTAAGAGCTAGACGTACATTTTTGTTGCTTAAAAAACTGGACATAAATTTTGGGTAATTATATAACCGAACATAAACTTTAGGTCGTTTGAGAAATTTACATAAATTTTGGTTATTTAAGAACTATGTAGACCTAAACTTTTGATACTTAAAAACTGGACATAAATTTTGCACAATTTTAAAAGTGGACGAATTTTGGGAAATTTAGAAGCCGGATGGGAGTTTTTGGTAATGTAAAAACTGGCCAGTTAATAAGGTAATTTTGGTTCTTAATTTTGAGTTATTAAAAAAATTGGATAAATAAATTATTATCAATTAGAAAAGTATTTACATATATGTCCAACATTAAAAGCAGAGGTATAAATTTGGCATAATTTTTAAGCTGGACATCAGTTTTGTGTCATTATAAAAGTGGACATACAAATGTCGATACATAAATTATTATCAACTAGAAAAATATATGTTCAATTTTTGTCCAGTTAAAAGCTGGGCCCAAGTTTTGCGTCATTTTAAAACTGGACATAAATTTTATGTCATTAAGAAAGTGGACATAAAAATATCGATACGTAAATTATTATTAACTAGAAATATGTGTCCCATTTTTGGCCATTTAAAAGCTGAGTATAAATTGTGCGTAATATTAAAACTGGAAAATAATTGTGTGCCATTGGACATAAAAATGTCGATACATAAATTATTGACATCTGGAAAAATATATGTCCAATTTTTGCCCAGTTAAAAGCTAGGTATAAATTTTGCCTAAATTTAAAACTGGACATAAATTAAAGAAATTGGACATAATTTCATATTAATCCACTGAACATAAATTTTGAGTCATTTTTGAATTTAATGCATATTTTTGGTGATTTTAAGACAAGACATGAATGTTGGATCTTCTAATCAACTAATTGATATCAAATTACTAAAACCAGAATTCTTCTGTTAACATAAACTTGACTGCGTGGGAAAGGACACGACAGTTTTCTGAAGAAGAAAACGGTGTAAGAGTGGAGAAATATTTACGTCAAAATTTTACTTTCTACATGCCTCAAGAACATCAGCCAAGCGAAATAAGCTTAGAGTGTGTTTTCTGGGTTTTCATCAACTAAAATATGTGATTCAGATTTTAGAGGCAGTCATCATCAAATGCCAGATGTTGGCATACTTCGGCCTAAGCGCCATGTTGTGTTGCCGGTCCTTTATGATTAATAAGTATATTTTATGTTGGGCAGGAAATCGCATATTACTATATCCATACATTCAATGACCTCAATTCCGAAAGTGGGCCAAAGAAGTAGTGGAGCAGACACAATCTGCTAACCCCGCTCTAGGTGGGCGATGAAAGGGAAAGTGATGGAATTTCTCAATTCCTACATCGTTCCGAAAACTTCGAAGCTGGGCTGCCAACTATACTTAGCTATGAAGTGCCATATTGAGGATAAAAAAGTGCCAAAATGTACCTAAAACAAAAGTCCAATGCCAAAGTAAGATAAACCAGTTATATACACTAAAGAAATTAAAAGCTTTTAGTTGGCACTTTGTTTTAAATTGAAAAATTAAGTTCTATTTGAAGTAAAATAGGGCCAAAAATTACACGGTTTGAGCCAACTTGGCAGCCCTGCTTCGAAGTCTTGTGCCGGAAAGACCATTCTTCTAGACCTGCAGTAACTCTTTAAACCAAAGCATGCGAATTTGTCGGAAATCAGACTTTTCTGAACAAAGTCGAAAGTCTTTCGCTCTGGCTTAACAAATTCGCAACTGTTTCGTAAAGGGGAAGAGGTTAAAAAAAGAGTTAATTCTTGCGGGTAGTTAAGTGAAATTAAAATAAAGAAGTGTAATTAAAATAAAAGCCTTAAAAGACAACCAGAAAAAGTGTTCAGCTTTATTTTAAATACCGATTTGAAGATCCTACCGAAACGTGAAAAAATATAAGGAAGGGCTTTGCCATACGATTACAGATTGTTACAGTCATTAATCCGGGAAACCAGGCGCTAATTTTTACGCAACTGGAGCCTCAATTTCCGTCATCTATGGACTCCACTGGTAAAACTACCGAATAGCTGGCATTTGAGCGAACTTATGTTGTTAATAAAAGAGATACAGCGAAAAGCTTTCAGCACTCTCAAAATTTAAATTTATTTCGCTATGAAATCGTATAAATTTATCTTTAAAATCTTTCCATCTTTATTTGTTTAGATAATAAAAATTTGCTAGAAATGCTAGTTAATCAAAATAAGGAACAAATTTGGCCACTTAATCAATTTGTCTGTTAATGAGGGCATTTAAACATTTCAACTAATCACCTTAAAAAATTTGCTTTGCGTTTATTTTCAATATATAACGAAGTTAGATATGCAACCAACAGATGACCTGAAAATTTTTATTTTTGCCAAATTTAAAGTCTATCTTTATCAAGGATTCTCTGTAATGTTAGTTTTCTTGGAAAAATCCGTCAAAGACTTTAATTTCATTATTCAAAGGGTAGAACTCGCAAATATATATTATTTTCTTTATACATGTGGAGAATGTACCACAAACGCACTATTCTAAAGTTGATAAAACACAAAAAAAAATTGTTTAATGTGAAAGTGAATGAATTTTAAATATACTTAATTTAATTTTATGTAAATGCATATGATAATAAATACAAATTTACCTGTGAGAATTAATAAAAAAATAAAATTTTATGCTAACAATATATGTACATATGTATGTATACTGATTCGAAAAGATTTCGCCTAGAAAATTCCTAAACGATTTCGCAAAGATTAAAGCGAAAAGATTTCGTACCGACAAATTCGGTTCGATTCAGTTAAGACCATACTTTACAAATTCGAAAAGGTATTTCTTTTCGAAGTCATGTCAACCCGCTCGTACGAAATTCTTGACAATTTCGTAAAGAAATCGGTTCCGATTTTGGAAAAATGTTTAGACGGGATGAAACGATTTCGGTAAAAAAATCGCAACCAATTGTTTGGTGGGAAGCTAGTTAGTGCTGCACAATCACCCCGAAATCGAAGGCAAAACATTAAGGCACTGTTGACTGCTGTCTCAGATGTTGACTTCATTAGATCGACTGAGGTTTTCATAAGCCAGAGGCTACCAAGTGTAAGTTCTTTACTCGCATTGTGAGAGGTGCTTATGGCTGGATATTTTAGTCCCTGTAAGTTTGTATGTCTCGCAAAACATAATTGAGTTAACCACGACTAGGGATGACAGCGATTAATCATTTGATTAAATTATCGCAGTTAAGTGTTTCATGCATCGATTAATTGTAAAATAATCGTAAAAATAATTTCAAGGAATACGAGTTCTGTAGTGCTCTAGAATCCATCCATCGAACATTCTTTTTTACTAGCGGCATCAACTTTATGTATTTATTTTTATATATTTTTTATGGAAAAGTGTTTTTGTGAATATTCAGTGCTTTTAAATAGTCGATTAAATAATTTATTGCAATAAATATTTTTTGGCCTGTGATTAATCATATGATTAATTAATCGATTATTTTATTTGGCTTGCCATCCCTAACCACGACAGTGTGCACCTAATTGAACTCACTTTTGTTTCTTATGGCGGATAGCGCAGTAAAAATCTTCCAGAACCTTTGGACCCATAAACTCTCGTCGATAAAAAACTGATCTTGCTGCTTAAAAACTAAGTACTCTTGAGCTTCAATCATACGCTTTCAATACATTATTTGTGAAGTCAGTTGATAATTGCAGGCATGCACTAAATCAACGAATTAAATTGGACTAATTTATTATCAAGTAGTGCAGATTTTTAGGCGCACCATTGGCCTAAACCTTTATTCTTAATAAATGCCTCATACGAGTACTTGGACTCGCTTCAGCGCTCTCTAATCTCAGCTTAAATGACGTCTAAAAGCCACTTTTCACAGATGACGCTCTTTCTTTTTTAAAGCATCCATAATTTCTACTGCACTGCCACACTTCAACATTTTTATTGCTTTGCTTGCATATGTTGCTGACTACATAAATTATGCTGATCTGAATACAAACTATTTATATGTTTACATACTTATGTATGTATTTAAAGCACAAACAAAAAGGGATGCAAATGCGCTTGTTTGCCAAGCAAACACATTGAAGAGACATTGTGCTGCTGAAGTTGTTGCTACAACCCGGAGGGTTAAATTGTAAATCCTTGCGAAAACGAGCACTAAGCGCTCGCGTATGTTACTACACCTTTTGCACGTCACAGCATTTTTATGCGTTTCAAGACGCAACTACCTTGTTGCTATTGTTTTTGGATAACCCTCTTTTTTTCTTGTAAAATTTGTGTGAATTTTTCACGCAAGTGACGAAAAATTTGCAAGCGTCGAGCAAAATATTTAAAATCACGAGTGTCTGACAAAAGCGCGTCTTACCACCGCCCAAGGGGAGCGTAAAACACAGCAACAACAGCAGCCGTGCAAACTTATAATAATTGGAATAGTGAAGTATTTGACAATGAAGCTGACAACAGCTGGCTATTGTCGCGCATTGCGGAACTTTCCAACACCACGACCCGGCCTGTCTGGCAGTCGTAGTCATACTTGCTTGCTCTTGCGCTTACTTTCATTTCGCTGCTTGCTCAGCATACCCCATTAGGCAGGCATTCAGGTAGTCTGTCAGCCGACAGTCTGTTGTCGCTGCGCGTGATTAAATGCAAAATTGGATTTTTATTATTTGTTTGCGGAAAATATTTGTTCTTCCCTTGGCGTCTGCACCCCCCCCCCCCCCCCCACTTTCAAGAGCTCGGCAGCACTTATATACCCACTGCTTAGTTTAAAAAATGTGTTAGTAAAAAAGGGCGCAATTACTTCTTCTGGCAGCCTTTTTAATTTCAATTTTTTTTTTAAATTTCTGGAACCGTTAGTTTTTGTTATTTTTTGCTTGTTTCGTGAATCGTTTCGATATGTCGCTTTGGTTTTTTTATTCAAATTTTAGCGGCGTCAGCTGCACGCACTTCGTCAGCGCACACCACTCGTACTGCTGTAATTTTTAACACTGTTCTCATTTAAATTTAGTTTTTGCACTTTAAACTATATTACAACAGGGGTTACTAGGGGTTGACAATGTATCCTGAACACGAATATCACTGATTGCACAAATTTCCTTTAACAGAGGAAGCAGGTCTTATTGAAACGTCCTTTATATATCGCCGAAATGCTGCTGTATCTACAAAAGCACCAAACACTCAATCTCGACTCCTCGATCCACGAAATCTAGGGTAATCTTGACGCAACGGCGCGAATTCATTCCCGCACCATAAGCGACTGCGGATTTTGACAGCGTGCGATTATGTCTGAGGTACCAGGAGTCTCTGTGGATCAGCTTTGGTCATTTTGAGGGTTGTGCGCCTGTTTAACGGTGAACAGCTTCTCGTCACGATAAAGAGAATGTGCTCCCATTGTTGACTTGTGGCCCGATGCTTACGAGCTCGACATCTTTGGAGTCGGCACGCGCGTTTTTTTGTGCGTGAGCAGCTGAACTCCTTGTAGCTTGTTCGCCTTGAAGTTTAGGTCCTTTTTAGCTATTTTCCGCACAGATTCACGGTTGATTCTGCTTTCGCGAACAATTTTTCTCATGTATATCTTGGAATATAGTTGAACTCGCTTTTTGATGATATTGTGGTTCTTGGACATATTGACTGTGCGCTATGATCCTTTTCCAGCAGTCGCCTTAATAGCCGAGCTCGTTGAAGCGTTAAACTGTGGCTCAAATTGTTATTTTCGCAAATAAGAAGCAAAATAACAATTTCACATTGACGTTTCCAAGACGATACAATTCAAAAATTGCACTACGATTGCTTAACATTGTGCACCGGTCATTTAGTGTTACCCTGCAAAGACTTCCGCTTGAAATACAGACAATTTTCCACCAAACGTAAATGAAAGAAAATTCCTAAATACGACATTCTTCTGTTTGCTTAACCGAAATTTTAAGTTTCTTGTAGAAATTCAACCCAACAGACAAAAAAAAAAATACTATGAAACATTAGAGGAAATTGGAATGAAAATCATAGCTTGACTTCTAATAAAAAATTTACACTCAGACAGTTATGTATCTCCATCGTATCGCATAGCCATCCTAAGTTCGTCCAACCCACAAACATAAATTATATGCCTTATAGTTGTGGCAAACCGGCAACACAATCTCTCTATGTATAGCAAATGGCTGCGAATGCCACTACGAAACTCATAATGAATAGAAAATTTAATTTTGTTGCACAAATGTGGGTTGTATGGCGGCTGACTGCGCACACACACACACACACAATATCCACATATAGATATTTTTAACTTCGAAGAGGGCGAGCAACCTAACCTGCATTTGCAACAATAGCAGCAATAGCAACAGCTTCATGCATACTTTATGCCACACAAGGCAGTGTGGTGGCAACAGCAGGCAGCAACGAAAAATATGCAACAGAAAAAATTATGTTTGGCACAATGGTTGCGCGCCGAGGCTAAACGCAAAATATAAATGGGGCAGCACAGCAAGAAAAGGCAGAGGGTCGCTGTGTGGCAACAGCCGCTTGCAACATTTGAATGTCCTGAATTAATATTTTTTTTATTTTACTTTGCTGCAATAACGTTGGTTTTCGTTTCCTTTACAAAGCAGTCTAGTTGTTGCGCTGATGGCGTTGTGTGAAGTGGCGCAATATCTACTTGCATAGTAGATATATGGTATGCCATGTGGCACGTGTGGCATGGCAAGGTGATTACGCTCGCTTATTTGTGTTGTGTTTTGCTGTTTGAAGTTCTTGTGCGCTTTTTTTTGGAGCAGCATGCAGCTCTTGTGCAATACAAAAGTGAGTGTTATCATACAACACCTGCCACTACAAGGTGCAAGAGTATGGCTTGATGCTGAGGGTACTGAGATAAGTATGTGTATGTACACACAATTGAAAACACTCTTCGTTAGATGCTCATATATTTTTCGTGTAGGTTCACTCATTTCTTGCTTCCTTTGCCACTCGTCCCAAACGTTGCTTGCTTTTTATTGCCCAACACCTCATAAAAATGCAGTCAGCTGCAACAGTAGCAGCGTGATTGCAACTATCTATTGAATGCGCACATTAGCCTGCACTCCTAGCAGCAACCTGCACTATCTACGTTGCTCCTTCAAAGCGCTCCTTTCTACTTCTAGCCCTCTTCGCACAAGTTTTACGCTGTTATTTTTCTTCAATCGCACTAATGCTTTTGCTGTTATTATTTAGCTCATTTTTGCTTTGGTTGTTGCTTCTGCTGCATTTTTTATGGGCGTTAATAACTGTTATCGTTTTCAGAGGCGAGCGGCAGGGCAAGTTAAAGAAATAAAAATCAAGAAATTTATTGGCAATTATTAGCAGCCGTGTGTGTGGTGTTGGCCAGGCAGCGAGTGACACTGAAGTTGCATTTGAGTTAAGAAGCAAATGTTTATCTGTGGTGACTGCAAAGGACATTTAGAGTGACTTTTGTTGAAATAAAATATTAAAAGTGTAAAAGCTATGAATAAGTGCTTAGCTCTCTATCAAAGATGTATATATCTGCACTTACATAAATAACTAATTGAGAAATTTTTAGTTTAAATAAATATTCTTTAAATTAACTTTTATTTGCTTTAATAGCTGGTATGTTTTTCTCATAAAAGTTCTAGGCAAAGAGGAGGCATTTAAAGCCAGAAGTATGAAACTTAAAATAACATTTTTCCTTATAAAATTTATGAGATGTATATATCTAATAATCTTTTCTACCAAAACGCCCACACAAAATCAATCGAAATTCAACCCAAAGATCAAGACCACTCCGCCCGTTTTGAACAAGGCAGATTTTCAAATAAAAATCACCACATTTTGAAATTGTACTTCAAGAAAGTGAAGAACCGTGCATTAAAGGGTCTATAAAGGTTGATGAAAATTGTATCACATTCGCTCGAGAAACTCCGGCCCAAGAAAGGGATAGCATTATAAACGGTGACAAAACCAAGAATAAACCAATTCTGAGTTACGAGGATGTTTCTAAAGTTCTAAGAGTTGTGCTACAAATAAATTATGCAGAACGTGTACGAAATATTTTTGGTGCCAGACAAATATTTTCACATTCGGCTGAATAACTTTTCAAGAACGCCCTATTTCAGATTTTTATTGAAAAACGCCTTATCTCAGAACTTGGTTGTAGAACGCCCCATCTCAGAATTCGATTCAAAAACGCTCTATCTCACTTCAAAATGTATTGAAAATGTGCTGACATAAGGCGCTTCTGAATCGGCAGCTGAGATAGGGTGTTTTTGAAACGAATTCTGAATTCAGGGCGTTCTTCAACCAAATTTTGAAATAGGGCGTTCCTGAAAAGTTTTTTGACATAGGGTGTTTTTGAACTCTGGCTACTGAGATAGGTCGATCTTTCACTCAGCAGTCGATATGGGAGTTCTCAATTCAAAGGCTGCTTACCAAAATACATCAACAACCTCACTTGCATTTGATCTCAGTAGGAAAACTGACAACATCAAGTCATTGTACATATTCTACCGCTAACGTTAGGCTTTTAATGAGCACTACTATACTAAATTCACACAGTTCCTCATATCCTTTCGCTGCAATTTTTCTCAAAGCATTACTATTCTACATCCGTTTCTCGCAAGTTTTTCCTTTGCATTCCAACACTTTTTCTAGCCCAGCCCCCTAACTTACGTTCAACTGTCCAGTTACAGTGAATTTAATTAATTTCCATCTTAACATCCGTTTCGGCTAAGCAACGTGTAATGAAATTGAAAATTTCTGCTGTCGGAATTTGCACGGTGCAACTCCTACCACACCGAACTTACTCAGCCACTTGCAATACGCTTGCATGTCGCTGCCACCTTCAACATTTGTTTCCTCTTCTTCACTGAAAAAACTATTACGCTTTGATTATTCGCACGCAGTTTACAAATGAAGCAACGCAGGAAATTTTTAAGAAGCGAAAAAAATAAATTCAATGAATTTTTTTCTCCGAAATGTAAAATGTAGGTGTCGCGGAAATTTCATCCTTTTACATTCTTTTGTCACGTTTCACGCCGCCGTACCATTCTGTTGCATGCCATAGTGTTTTCAAGCGCTGCTTTATTCTCTTAGTTATTTTTTTTTTCAGTTTTGGTTCTTTTTCGGCGCTGCAGGCCATGCATTTCTTAAAGAGGATAATCAGTCAGTTTTAATGGCATTGGCTGGCGGGCGGCTGCGTTTGTGAGACGGAAACTTTGCTTTAGTTTCCTTTCATATTACTACGTGAGAATTTTCTCATTAGCGAAATTTAATGAAATGTTTGTTTGCAGCTTTCGAAAGGCGCATCTTTTTAGTCAGCGTAAGGCCTTAATTTTCTTATCCTTTTTTTCACTGTTTTCTTTACCAATGAATTAGCGTGAAATAAAGGAAAGTGAAAAATAGAAAATTGGTTGGTGGAAATCATGTACTTCGCGCACAATGACAGGCAAAATTGCATGGCAAGCAAAAGTATTGAAAGAGCTGACGAAATTGTGTTTTTTTTTTCTGAGTGCATTTTTCGTGGAAGAATGCTGTGTTGATTGGGCCCAATTAGATTTGAATTTTCTTTATTTTTTAAGCATTTTGCTTCTCTTAACCGTTTTTTCGGGTCAACCTTTTTTTATCCCAAAGACTAAATTAAAATAGAGAGAAACGAGAAGGTATGTAGTCTTTAAATATTCATATTCTTTAAGTGGATCCTTCAGTGGAATTTCATCTGAGAGAATGTTCTTTATAGCTATTTTGGCATACATACCAACAACTACCAATTTTTATCACAAACTGATTTAGAAGTAGATATTTTTAAAGTAAAGCATGCTGATACGTCTAGGCTGACTACTTATAAATGTGGCCACACCACTCTTTTGATCACAACTCTGTAACTCTCAAAGGCGAACAGACAAACTAAACTAGATTTATTGTTTACTAAATATATCTGAAATCACTTATTCGGCATTTTTTTAAACTCGTCTTTTATTGAAGAAACTCAGGAATAACTGAACACTTACTAAAAATTTTAAAAATTTTCGATTTATAGTTAAAATAAACGAAAATATAATTACTTTCTTTTTGGTATTTCAATAAAAAAAAATATGATTTAAAAAAAGTTTGGAAAAAAATAAAAAAAAACTAATATATACCAAACAACACTTTGAGAAACGGTTTTTCCCATTTTTTAACGTTTGTTATCCTTTTTTAGACATTTAAATTTAGGATTAAAGAAACAATTTTTAATAATCCGAAACTTTTTGTTCAAATGAAGGATCGTTTTTTTGGCATCTTTTTTTTTTTGAATAAGACATTTTCAATATCGGAGCTCAAAAAATTCCAGAAAAAAAAATTTGATAAAAATAAAAAGTAGCTAAAACTTAAATTTTTGTTATCAATTTATGGAAGCGTTTCTAGCCTTTTTAACATTTGGGTGACTGAAAACCAAAGTTAAAGATTCACCGAATAAAGAAAAAATGTTAAATAAGGAAAAAGATTATTTTTGCAAAACATTAGCAAAAATTATAAATTTTACAAAAAATAAAAAGTGAAATATTACTAAAAAGCAATTATTTCTGAATATAAAAAAATTAAATTTAGTGGATGTTTTCTTATATAAAAAAGGTTTAAGAAACTAAATTTTAAGTTGCAGTTAAAAATTCCTGAGGAAAAAATTTTTTTAAATGATTTTAAACAAATTTTTAATTTTCCGCAAAACAAAATTTCTAGGAAAACTAACATATGCTTTTTAAATTTTATGAAAAAACTGAAATTATCAAGAAAACAACATGTCCAGTTCGCAAAGGTTGAAGAAATAAAAAAAATAAACCTTAAATAAATTTGTTTTTTCTAGATATTTTTATACCGAAATTTTCATCAAAGACAAAAAACTTCTTTCAAGTTTTAGTATTATATTTTGAAATTTTCAGAGACTAAATTTTAAATAGCATTCATTTAAAATTTAATAAATCCAAAAATTGATATAGGGAAAAGAAGTAATCGTTTATTTCAAACCAAATTTTTTATTCCGATTTCGCACGAATTCCCGCGTATAATACTCTTGATTCGGTTGTGTCCGGCGAGTGCAATAATCGCTGTAATCTATCTCTCTCCCCCGATTAAAGCACATCACCCGTTGCTAGCTCGTTCAGTGCGCACTGAGTCACGTGGCTCTTAGAAAATTATTGAAATTTATGCACGTTTTGCAAATAAAATTAAAATCAGTACCAAGAAAAATTGGTGCTGCTCAATTTACAATGGACGGCAACTAAAGCGAGCGTACAAAAAAAAATAATAACAATAATATGAATGCAAAGTTGGCTGAGAAGTGTGCGAAATTTCGAGCTAGGCACACATCTGCTGAAGAGAGTTTGCTTTCACGATTGCTGGAGCAAATAAAAAATGTCTACTTTTTTGCGCTCCCCAGCTGTAAAAAATATGCGAGTGAGCTGAGTTTTGGCCATGTGCTGCCTTCCGCTTGCCAAGATATGCATAAATCCTGTCAAATATCTCATAAAAATATATAAATCATTTGCAGATGACACCAAGAATATATATGTATAACGATTGTTTAGCGGGTAACCTTTAACCTGTCGTCGCCCAATTGCTACAGATCTCTCCCATTCCCCCACTTCTGCTCGAGCGCTCACACAATTTCGCCTCTACACACCTCATCATCTACGCCAGCTGTGCTGCATAAGTGAAAGTGTCTTGCATTTGAATATAAAATAACCAAAAATAATAATAAATATAGTAGAAATAAATATTTATCAACTCCCACTGCAACTATTTATGTACATACATATATATTCATATGCGCTTAGAAGTTTTTTTATTGCCGCGATAGTCATAGCACGCGTTTTCGCTATTTCGTTTCAGCATCCACCTCCCTACACTTCCATCATTGCTTTGATATTTTTTTACTAGCATGCGACTGCCCGCCCCATCAGCTTTGTTTGCTAACTGAGTACACGGGGGCGTATACGTAACCCGATTTTTTACAACGCTTTTTTCGCCTGCTTTTCTTCAGCTGTTACACAGTTGACAGCTCACAATCCGCTCGTCATGGCACATACGCTACTGGCATGCCCCCAAAATGGTAGCTTTGCTTTTGTAGCATTTGTTGTTATGTAGCTGCTGATGCAGCTGTTTCGCCCACTCTGCTTAACTTGCAAAATTGTTTTGTTTAGGTTTCTTGCCAGATGGATCGCTGGTCTGTCAGCATTGGCGGCTGATTGTCAACTCGTCGTCGCCGACTCAGTTTAGGTCAGTTGAACAGCAATGCAGAGGGGGGGAGGGGAGAGAGGGCACCGTGATCCACCCACCAAGGCCCACCTCCTTCCTTAGCTGCCACACCTTGTATTTTGCAACAAACTGGGAGAGCTTCAGCTGGAATACTCAGATGAATCTAGCTGCCTTGTAACCTTCCTCTGTCATACTCAGTTCACGATTTTTACGCTTCAAGCACTTCGTGATAAATCCACTGAATGCCTTCAAATGCATTGCTGCGCAATGTTCAGCATGTGGAAATGTAAAAAAGCACTTTGGATTAGCGTGAATTTTTGTATTTATTTTTTCTTTCGTTTCAGTTAGCTCAAAATTATGGGGATTTCACATTTTTTCTCGCTTAATCCGCGTTCTTTGTAACACTTATGCATGTCACTTATCACTTCTTCCATTTTTAATAACGATTAGTGTTTCTATTTTAAAGCAAGCTGCACTGTGACAAATTATCAAATTAGAATGAATTTTAGATAAATTTTCAAATGCAAAAAAAAAAAATTTAATTTTTAAATAACAATTTTTCACAGAAGTTTATGGGTAGTCGTCCAAGTTTAACACTTATTGAGATATTTTAAACTCCACCTAACGCTGAATTGACATGGATTCTCTTTTTTATGGAGTTTTTTGTTTATTGGAAACTTTCTTCAGATCTTCAGATTGTTTTGGGGTTTCTAAAAATATTAGGTGGTCCCTTTCCCTGCATTTTCCCAAACGAAAAAAAATATTTTTTTAATAATCGGAGTTACAAATATCCAATGCTTCAAATCAATTTTGAATATATGTATATACCAGCAATGCGTTTTCTCCAAGTTAAATTTCACTTGTCCATATTTCTGACACTGAATCATGTAAAATGGTTGTATATTTCTCAAACAATTCACAACAAGATAAATCATTAAAATTTGGTGTTTTGTCAAGACGAAGGCAAGCAAAATTTTACAAAACATCCGGGTGTTTTAGAAATCGATCTTACAAATGCGTAATGAAAAGATGTTGGTATGGTATGAGTGATTTGAATTTGTTGTGTTTCGTACCTAAACTAAACGATATTTTTGCAATGATTAGATATTCTATCTATTTGTTTTTATAGAAATATTCGGAATGTTTGTTTTTTTCATAACTCGCACATTTTTTTAAACTAAGGAGGGTTTTTAGGTATCCTTTAGATTTCTTTCTTCTTTGAAAATTTTCAAAAAATTTAATTTAATTAAACATTTTTTAGACTTTTGAGGGACTTTATTGAAATTTTGGAAATTATTATGTATTTGCAGAACCAGTGGGTATTTAACTGTACTTTTTCCGAAACACAAGTATTTTACAACGCTTTTATCAACTTGCAATGTTGTGTGTCCAGAAACTTTCAATGTTGTGGATCCAGAAACTTTCAATGTTGTGTGTCCGACACCATAAAACCTTTGCTTTGAAAAGTTCCTATAAAAAAGCATAGTGCATAGGGCGACATCTGTAGTGAATAGGGCGAGGTAGATGACATCTAGATGTCGCCCTATGTACTACGTTTGCTACAGCGGAAATAGACGACACGCCATTTCTTTAAATAAAATTAATTGGTGCTCGTTTGTATGTACATACATATGTAAATGCATGTGTGTCACCTTTCTTTTAGTATCGTTGAATTATTTTAATATCTATTGCAAAATTTTATTCAGACAGGACTAAAAAGTAGAAAATAAATAATATAAAAAAAACTTTTTAATATACAACGCTTTTATAAATGGACTAAGAAGTAGAAAATAATATTTCTCAGTCCCATAGAATTTGTTTTGATAACTTTTGATTTTGAAATTTTAGCAAAAGTCATTATAAACAATCTATGAAATTGAAAATGAAAAGCGTGGGGCGCATGTAATACACTTGAATTGATATGAAAAGTAATATATGTATGTATGTATGTGGATATATGAATAAAGACCGCTTAAAATCGATTTCAAAGTTCTACTTTCGCTGTAGAAATTTTAGGTCTACGTTATGTAGTTTGACTATTGTCAATTAAATCGAATGCTTTGTATTGCATGCGCTCCACGTTTTTCATTTTCAATTTCATAGATTGTTTTAATGACTTTTGCTAAAATTTCAAAATCAAAAGTTATCAAAACAAATTCTATGGGACTGAGAAATATTATTTTCTACTTTTTAGTCCACGCAACGCTTTTATGCGTTGTATATTAAAAAGTTTTTTTTATATTATTTTTTAGCTTAATTTTTCTCGGCTTTCCAATTTTTTTCGGGAGTTTCCGCATTCTTTCCTGGTCTGTAGGGGCTTTTATGGAACTATTGAGCGATATAAGGTCTTTATTAAATTTTTTGGAATTCATCGAAATTCCTTGGACCTGGATTTATTCTATACTCTTGTCGATACTCACACCTGAGTACATTTAATAAACGAAAAGGTATCAGCATTAAATACTTACAGTGTACCTGCTCCACGACGACAAATTGCATAATTCCACTACCTAATGCACCCACCCGTCGACATCAGCGCAAGCATGTGACCTTGTCAAATGCACAACGAAAACATTTTAGCGATTATGAAAGATGTACGAAAACAAATGGATGACAGTGTGAGTGATGGCATGTATGAAATATTAAGCGTAAAAGAAAATCTACAAGCGTAACAAGAAAAATTTTTACATATGCGTAATATGGAAAACACACGAAATGCAGGCATACATACATACATACATATGTTTCTACATACATACATGTGTACAAATATTACTACATTTATGTGCAAAAGTCTTAACAAAATCAAAAAAAAAACGTTCTTCCTTTTTCGCTGTACAACACAAAAAAACGTTGAAAATTGAAGATGTAAAAAAATATTTATATGACACTGCAGATAAATTTGTAACAGCATTTAGTGGTGTGCCATCTCTGCTCTACATCTGTCTTGCCACAGTGGTTCACCTTACTACTTTGTGCAATAAATAGTACGCAAATGTACGAACATACATATATATAAGCAGTGGCGTTAGCACATAACTGCCATTGCATTTGTGCCACAATTCCT
>NW_023461618.1:0-24487 GCF_013731165.1 Rhagoletis pomonella
GGGGGCGCAAAGCGAGCCACGGCATTGACTGGCTGGTTGAAGGAAGAGTCAACAGCAGAGCAGGCGCATCCTTGTGATCCCAGCGGGGGACTTCAACGATTTCGAACATTTCGGAAATCACTTCAACGCAACATGAAACAAATGAAACACTGTATGAAAATATAGAAACAGGAGAGAGGTGAACAAATTTAAAAAAAATAAATAAGAAGTAAAAAAAAATTCGAAAAATCGCACTCGACCCCAGGCGTTAAAGTTGAGTTTTGTGAGGGCGCTTGAACTCAAATCCTAATAATTCCGCCTGCTCAATATGCAGTACATGCGAATGTTTGTACGTTACGCCCGCTGTGCGTTTGTGGATGGTACTTGTCTTTAATTTTTGAATGAGCATACAACAACACACAACGTACACACACGTGGCAACTGGCTGGCTGGCACTTGGCTTTTGTAATGTGTAATGTGATTATTGAACGATTTGATTTGGCGCTAAATGTAATTTTACTTGCACAAAATATTCAGCAGCGAAGGCGTTTTCGAAGGGAAGTGGGAGCGAAGCGAATGCGGCAGAAGGAAACGGAAATGTTAACAGTTACAATTGCATATGCGTTTATGTAGGCAATTTGTGGGTACTGCCGGCTGTTGGTGGCAGTGAAGGTGGTGGCGCTTAAGCAGGAAGGATGCACGTTTGTATGCCCATGCGCCATGTGACAGGAAGTTCCTGTGGCTAAACGCTTCGTGTGGCATGAAAATTGCAAATATGTTACATTCTCACATATGGCGGTAGAAATATTTACTCTTAGCTAGATATTTGTTTACTTTAAATGTATTTCTGCCATTAAAAAAAAAAACTTATCATAAAAAACACATCTGCCGTTCGGCGGCGACGTTTAAAAAAAAACCAACGCACAGCAAAAATTGGAAGAGAAGCTCGGCCAAATGATTTTAGCAACAATAGTTTTTATTTTGGGTGTTTTATTTTTAATCAGGGCTTGTTTTCGTTTTCTGAATGCCAGCTGATTTTGGACAGGAACTTAGTTAGATCGGTATGACTTTTCGAAAAGGTGGCATGCCTAACCATACATATATTCAAACGAAAGCTTTCAAAAATCTCATTCAATTGACACTCATATTTTAATATTTCAGAAAAGTTGGGTATTAGTTACCAAAATTCGACTTTTCCTGCAGGTGGTAATCCTTTTCAAAAGTATCGTCAAACTAAAATCTTATTAAATCTCTTTCGTCAAACGTTGTGATACATATTTCAATTAACTGATGAAGAGTGAAACAGACATGCCAGAAATAAAGCTTTTTGAAACCCATTTCGATTGATATTCATCTTATAATAATACATCTAACCTATTTCATAATTTTAATGTAAATTTTAAACACGTGGCAACCCTCTTCAAACACTATAATTGTTCAAACTAAAGAATTCTTAGCACTCTTTCATTTTACATACATATTTTAATATTTCATATAACTTGAAATGTATAAGTTAATTAAATTCGACTATTCAAACAGGTGGCAACGCTCTCGCTAAGAATTTTCAGGCTTAAACCTTCTTAAAATTCCTTCGTCTGACATTGTGATACATATTTTAAATAACATTAAGTTGAACTTGCTATTTTAAACTTGTGGCAACCCCCTAAATATAGTTCAGAAATAAAGCCCTTTCAAACCCATTTCAATTGATGCTCATCTTTTAATAATCCAATCCAATAATCTTTTAATTCATCCAACGTAATAATTAACTTTAACGTCACTTTATAAACACGTGGCAACCCCCTTCAAACATTGTAGATGTACAAACTAAGGATTTCTTAATACTCTTTTGACACCCGTATTTTATTATCTCAAATAATTGCATTTTAAAAGACGTAAGCTGGAAGAATGATGCGTAGACCTGTTCGAAAATTGTCATCCGGTTCCCGTGCCTGTCCCATGCTGGCAACCGTTAAAGAGTATTGAAACACTGCTTTAAGATCTTGGAGGTGATTAAACTGATAGAGAGGTCACAACTTCCTGAAAAACTGTGGTCCTACTGGGGTTCGACCAATCGCAATAAAAAAACTACACTTTTTCTATCATCCAATCTTGACCTATCTGATTACCAATGTATA
Source organism: Rhagoletis pomonella (assembly GCF_013731165.1). Lineage (NCBI taxonomy): Eukaryota > Metazoa > Arthropoda > Insecta > Diptera > Tephritidae > Rhagoletis > Rhagoletis pomonella. Next base: position 2,118 of record NW_023461618.1, read on the forward strand.
TATGTTTCTGGGATCCAATTGAGAGAGCCCATTTGCCCAGACCTTCCGTTCTACGACGAGAAATTCTTCGTGAAATACCCATCTGATGCTTGTTGTTATCAAAAGTGCCTTCAAATATTCTCACGTAGAACTCGAAGCTGCTGCAACAAAGCCAAGCGTTGGAGCTTACTTAAGCGTTGACTGTCAACTTTTCTTTATATTTTGTGGTTCCAAACTACGGAGGCATAAGCAACAATCACCCGATCAATACATATGGCTGGTCGTTGAGGTGAACTGTTTCTGTAAAATGTTAAGGCAGGATGCAAAGAGCTGCCTGCGTTGCGATTACCGAGGCTATCAGCTCTTTTCCAAAGGACAACTTAAACAAAATCTGACACTTGCTACCGATAGAAAGATATTTTCATCAACGAAACTAAGCGGCCTGAAGCTGTCATGGGGGCTGCGGCAATATTCAAACCGCACTTAATTTTCCCAACCATATTTTATGTCCGGCGGTTCTGACGATTGTACTGAGCGGACACTGTCCCATGCGGCACGGCTTTGTTTCATTTCGGACTCCTTTTGCCGCAGCTGTTTCGAGGTAGACTTGATGAAATCAATCCCTTATCACCTGCCCGCTTTCGCAAGACTAAGGTTTAAATATCTGGACTCGTTTTTCAGCAACAATCACGAATTATTCTTTAGAGCAAATATCAGCTGTCTGCGGAACTTAATTTTGAGTACCCAGCGCAAGGAACCCATTGCAGTAAAAATCTACTAAGTGATAAAAAAATGGAAAGCAAAAAACAAAATTTCTAAGCAAGACCCTCGCGGGGCTGCCACCTAACCCTTGGGGTGGTTGGAGATCCAACCAGACGCATAGTACCACTCGCAGGAGAAGCTCGGCTAAAAGCCCATCTCTCGGCTAGAGAATGTCTCTTACAAACAAGACTTTCGTTACCAAATCCACCAAAACTTTATCTACCTAGCAAGTAACAATTTTAAAGACCCTTCCACCGGCTCATAAAAGGCAAAACCTCAGTGCAGTAGACAGTAAATTTAACACACAGCAATGGAATCGAATGTATGCAAAGGGTATTTCCCTTTTTGTCTGCGCTTAATGATGATGTTCGATGAGGCGTACAGGTCCTTGGCGGAATTGTAACAACAACAAAACACAAAACCGGTGACTGGTTAGAGGCCAGCATAAGCAAATAAAATTGTTTACAACACAACAACCCCTATGAAGCGAAAGCTGCCAAACCAACAAAGTTTACAAAGCAAACTGTAACACATACAATTATTTACAGATGCATATACAAATGTATACATATGAGTGCATACATATGTATGTATATAGGTATGTAGATACATCAGTAAAGTTATCTAGAATTTGTGCTATGTACAAAAAGTGAATCGAATTCAGGCCGTGCGCCAGCCACTCACTAGTTTGTCTGTGAGTCTGCGAGGCTGCGAGACTGCGAGTGAGTAAACACACCGAACAGGCTGAACCCGGTGAACGCCTGCGGCACTTGTTTAGACTGCCATGGTCATACATATGTTCGCGCAAAATGATTACTTCCGATGAGATGCACGGTGTGGTGTGGTCTGGTGCGTCGCGGTGCAGCAATGAATGACAGGCCAACAAGCGCGTTGAGAACTTGAAAACTGAAAACTGAAAATTGCAACAGAAGCGTGTGAGTGAAATAATGGCAGAAAAATTGGTGAAAAGGGGGAAAAAGGATTTTTGGCAAATAGCAACAGACGAAAATAAAATGGGTTTGTCAACCGAAGGCAAACACACACACGCACACTTGGGCAGAAAATGAGTAAAATGGGTTGGCCTAAAAACAAAGTGTCAACTACATTGCACAAATGTCGCAGGAGACACGCTGGCGCCGCCAGACCGCTTCTAAAGCCCAAGCAAAGTACACTGTGCACTGTGCACTGCGGGTTACCTCTACAACACCTAGCAGCGGGAAATCTTTGTGAGCAATCACCAAATGAAATTTCATGCGCGTGACATTTGTTTACTAGGCGCGCACGTAGAGCCATGGGCGAGTACTCACGTTTGGCAGAAAGCAAAATAAGTTACTGTCACTCGAAATATATTGTTTCGAAAATATTGAGAAAGTAAATAGTTTGCAATGTGAAAATTTTGACAATTTTTACCCTTTAATTATTTTTGAGTGAGATTTGTATACCTATGTATACCCTTCACATACATATATATGTACTTTGCCCACATTTACCTATCAATTCTAGCTAAGGTAGTTGCAAATCTGGCACGAAAGTCTTAAAAAAAAGCCTTTTTCACAACTTTTATGGAAAAAGACTCTTTTTACAGAAAGCACTTGAGCATGTTAAAAAAGGAGATGCAAGAACAGTAGTAAAGCACTGGCGTGCCGTTCGAGAGATCCGAAGTTCGAATCCTCGGACAAACATAGGGGTATTTTGCCGATCTAGTAGGTCAAAATTATTTATTTACTTTATATTATTTATTTCAACTCCCTTGATTGACTTTGTGCCAACGAAATGGTTTTTCAGTGAATAATGACTTAAAATTTTGGGTAAGAAAATGCAATAATATGTAAAACTATTTTTTTTTACTTATAACTAGTATTTTTTTTTTTCTGAAAATTCAGTTAACGTACTTTTTGCCATCAAGATGATGATGAGTGCCATGGTACTGGCCAGATAATCCTCGACAGATGATACTGAAATAAAACATTTATCGCAATAACATCATGTACGATTTAAATACGCATACATATGTACATACATATCTATTTCTTCACTGTCTTGACTTGTAACACCTATCTCAAAAGGGGTGTCGTATCTATAAAAATACAGTGAGACACTGATCACTAAACCGTCACAATCTCTCTAGAGAACGAAAACTAATGTATGCGTAGCGTTAGAATACTCCAATTCCAGTTTGTGGTAAACGCTCGCTGTGCAGGATAGAAAGATGAGAAGGGCTTAGAATTGTTCTCTATCCAATGTGACTACTTGTTAAATTTTATCAAAGTTTGAAAAATTTACTTATGGCCGCTGAGATCGTTCAAATACCACTATATAGGGCAGCGAATTTTAATTTTTATTTTTTTTATTTATTATTTTATATTTTTTTAATTTAATTTTTATAAACTTACTTTATGTAGTTTTTCTTTTTTAGTTAAATTTATTTTTCTCTTTTATGAAATTTTTTTTGGTTTTATGTTCTTTTAATTTTCACATTTGGTTTTAATAAAAAAAAATTGTTTTAATTTCATTTACATTTTACGAATTTATCTTATTTTTAATTAATTTAATTTTCCTTTAATTTTTAGATTCTATTGTTTATACATATATCTTTTTTTAATAACAATTCATTTTTAGGAACTTTTTTATTTTTCTTAAATAAAATTGTTTTCTTTTTTTACTTCAAATTTCTTCTAATTTTTAGATTTTACTGTTTTTCAAACAAAACTGATTTTTTAATTTCATTTAATTTTTAGAAACTTATTTTAATTATTTATTAATTTTTATTTTATTTTTTTACTTAATTTATGTTATTTTCTTTTAATTTTTTAGTTTTTACTGTTTTAAAAAGAGAAATATATTTTTTTATTTAATTTAATTTAAAAAAACTTTTTGCTAGAAGCCAAACAGAATGACGCTAAGACCTCCTCGTTAGCAGAGGTTTCACTAAGTCTTTCGCTAGTCAGAAAATAGCTTTAAAGAAAATTTGCCACAAATGACAAAGGTCTCTCAAAAGACTGTGGTAAATTGAATGACAGTTGCCAAAATTGGCCTGTTATTATTCAAATACTTATTATTGTGATAGAAACAACACCCCAAAGCTTCATTTTGACTCAACTGCTGTCAAAATATTCATTCCTATGTATATTCTCATAATTACACATCCACTTGCATTGCCCCTCCACTTTTAGAAAATTTCATAACATCTGCTAAATTGCTTATTCTTAACTAGCTATTTGACCTCGTGGGAGTTATCTATCAAAGTAATAATCATTTCGGCATACTTTACATCAATTTGCATTACTTATTCCCAGAAGTAAAACGCTTTCGGCAACTTTAGTAAATAAAAATAATAAATTGTGTATTTATTGAAAAACATAGTTCACAGTGTGCTTTGATGCAGATTTAAACTGGTTCAAGCAAACTTCAAAGGCTAATATACAAAAAAAAATTTTAACATGTTTTATTTTATACTTTTTAAACTACACCACCTATAAATACCACCTCTTTTCATTTGCATTATGATTTCACCTAAGATGTTTGTCTTTTTAACTCAAACAAATTCACTACATGCTTAATGCTAAATTAAAAAAAAAAAATGTTGGCATATTAGATTAACGTCGTGCAGTATGGACCGCAGCAGCTGGAATTTATGCGCATATGAAATATCAGCGATAAATCCCTTAGTTTTTACTTTTATACAGGAAAATAGACACCGATTATAAAAATTCGAATTCCTAGTATATTTGCATAAAATTGAATGAGAATCCGATTAAGGTTTGCTATGATAAATATGCATACACAACTACCACCCCGCACCTGTTCTCTCTCCCCTCAAAATGATTTATGTTATCAGTCCATAAAAAATCAGCAAACAGCATTGCAACAGGAAACCATAACAACCATGCGCAATAAATCAAATCATAAATATTTAGCAATAAGTTGAAATTTAAATAAAATGATCTGATAAGAAGCTAAAGCTAAAGCCAAGCCACAATAAATGCATAGCAAATGCCATAAACGGCCAAACACATTGATGAACTGATATGAATGCACAAGGAAGTGCTTTTGTGTGTGTGTGTGCAAATGTCATACGCAGTCAGACTTGCGCATGGAAATAAGTACATATCCACATATAAATTTATGTATGTACGTGTAAAGCTGTTTGCCCACCCACGCCAAGTGCGCCGGCCGTTATACCACCACGTAGCGTATTCAGTCTAACGCCATTTTGGTTTTGGGCAAGAATTGGGGGGCTGCTTCCACGTGAACACCTCACCGCACGTGCATCTGGCAGAGGCGTTAAATACTTATTACGCGTACAAGTATGAGCATACAAAGGCATTTGCATACATAAATTTGTATGTATAAGTAAATACACGAATGGCTAGAAACATTCATATGGAAAGCGGTCAAAATCAGGGACCGAACATAACAGTTATTGATGAAAACTGTCATTGAAAAATTCACTATGAAGGAAATGTTCTAAAACTAAGTGGTAAATACCACTCGATTTATTTTTCAACGAGAATGTGATTTCAAAATAATTTTTTTTTGTAAATTTTATGCAAAATTTAAAAAATAACAGTTATTCTTGATTTTTATTTTATAAATCCAAAATAACCATTATTTTTGATTTTTATATTATATGTCTTAGAAAACAATAATTGGAGACTTTTATTTATAAAAGTCATCAATAAAAATCAGCCAGCGACTTTTACTTTTCAAAGTTATCAATATAAGTCATAAGTTTTTAAATATGATTAAAAAATAAGTCACTAATTTTCATCGATGACTTTTATAAATAAAGGTCTTTAATAACTGTTATCTCTGACATATAATATAAAAATTAAAAATAATTGTTATTTGCAGATTATTTAGATACAAATAAAAATTACTCTTATTTTGGATTTATAAAATAAAAATCAGAAATAATTGTTATTTTAAAAGTAATTAAATAAAAGTCAAAAAATAATTGTTTTTATTATAAAAATTGTAACTGTTACGGTCCTTGATCAAAATATATAGAGAAAAGTAGGCAGCAAGTGGGTTTAAGTTTACACGAATTCGCACTTTATCTTTTTTTTATTTTTTAATTGCCAAAATTAAGGGAGGAGGAAGTAATCTGAAAAAATAAAACCCGAAAAAAAACGAATATCCCCAACCTTGCAATCGGCATTTCAAACTTTGTGCAAAAAGTGTAAAAATTCAAGAAATTGTCGCCTAAATTTCAAACAAAGTTTATAGGCAGTTTGTTATATAAGCTAGATTTTTATAAAAAAAAATATTAAAAATTAAATAAACCAAAGAAATATAGCCAAAACTTCTATAAGACGTAGATTTACTTAGACATAACATAAAATCAAACGCCCACTCACAAGACAATAAGAACAGCCGGAGGCCACCGATGCCAGTGCTGCGAATTGCAATATAGTTATTTGTAGAATATTATAAAATAAAATAAAAAAATAAAAAATATGTTTCAAACAAAAAAAAAACAAAAACAATCCAAATCACACTTTAATTTCTTTTCTCTCTCTCTATGTGGGATAAAAATCATAACTCAGAAGCAATCATCATTTTCCCACCTGGCTTAAACTGGCTCATAATTATGTACATTGCATTAAATCGGAAATTTCCATAAGCCACAAGCACTTCTCCTCCGCATACAGACGATTTGCCTTATAAACTGAATAGATAAAAATACAAAATTCAAATCACAGAGCGAAAATTTCCACAAATCAGCCAACCGAAAGACCAACGCCGCCTCCCACTCCCGTTAGCGCAATTCCACTAGCTCATTGACCAGTCAGCGAAGCAACAAAACATAAAAATGGCAGCCAACAACGACAAAAATAACAACAATTCTGAGCCGCCACCGGATCAAATCACAACTGCGTTGCCGTTTTGGTTTTTTCCAAAATTGGTAATTTTTTCTTTATCAAGTTGGGATTTCGCTTTTTTTGTTAGTTTGGTAACATTTTTGCTCGGAGTTACATGTTGGTTAACTAGAGTTGATCCTCCCCGTTTATACATGCCCAATCTGATTCTACTTTATGACGTGGCCTGTAAATCTTCACATGGAAAAAAATTATTTTCTCGTTAAGGTTGCAACTTAAGAACAACGGTGTGCGATTGCTATTATGGAAACCCCAGAAAATCCGGTGCGGTTTGTAACAAAATGTTTAAAAAAAGCTTTTGTCTTCCTAATTCGTCAGCTTCGCATTTACCCAATATCCCGATGTAGTGGCATGCATCTGAGTATAATTCTATGTATGTATGTTCCCATTCAAAGATCTATGGCATTCAGTAACTTTGCATTGTCTATGTAAGTCCAATAGGGCAATCGTGGCAACTGTCTTATAACTAACCAGAGTTTTTCGAAAGAAAAAAAGTCTTGTCAACTCTGGCAACTTTTTTGAAAGTTTTTTTTCTGTCTTTCGAAAGACTAATAGAAAGATCTGCGTCCTTCTGTTTGTCTGTTAACAATATCTTTTGTAAAAATTAAACTAAATAAAATATATGTGTATATTTTTATTATTAATACAATAATAACTAAAAATTAAATGAAGATTTAATCAAAAAAAGATAACAAATTATTTGAAAACAACAAGAAAAATAATTACTTATTTTAATAGTTTTCTTGTTTTTTAAATTGATTTTTTTTAGATTTGTTTTATTTATTCTAATTATTTTTCTTTTTATTTTTAGAATTTATTGTTTTAAAAAGATTTTTTTTTACTTCATTTCGTTTTAACAATTAAAATAAAATTAAATTAAAAGAAAACCAATTATTAAAAAAAGAAAAATAATTAAAATAAATAAGTAATTAAGTAAGAAATTAAAAAATTATAAAATAAGTTTCTAAAAATTGATTTAAATGAAAAAAAATAGATATATTTTTTTAAACAATAAAATCCATAAATTAAGATAAAACTAATTTAAAAAAAAATAAAAAATAAATAAAAAAATAAAAAAAAAATTAACAAAATAAAAAAATAAATAAAAAAGATAAAACAAAATAAAAAAATTGTATTAAAAAGAGAAGAAAATAACGAGTACATAGAAATTAGTTCAAATTCGAAAAATGTTTTTCATTTTCAAAGAATAAAATTTAAAAATCACAAGAAAATTAAATTAAAAAAGAAAAAAAATTTTATTAAAATAGGAAAAAATTACATAAAATGAGTTTGTAAAATTTAGAGGAATTAAAAGTTTTTTATTTTTTTAAATAAATTATAAAAAGAAACAAACTTGAATGGATTAATAAAAAAACGTGAATTGAAAAGAGAAAACGCTTTATTAAAAAAAAACCCGCTGCACAAGGAATCGAACCTCGGATCTCGCCAGCTTTTTTGGTGTTCTGGCTTTCGACGCTCCCGCCAACATAAAAATATTATCCGAGTAGAAGGCTGAAAGCTTGAAAAGTGCGAATGCCTGAAATGCTTGGTGTGGGATGTTAACTTCATGCTTTTCACATAAAAAAAAGTTAATTCATTTCTTTTCGAATTTGGTAACTTTTTCTGGTGATGTTGGTAACAAATAAAAAAAAACAATGTGGCATCACTGATCGCAACACGACGCTTACTCTGTGTGCGCCCTCATTGCGCTCAGCGGAAAGTATTACAATAATTATGATAATCTAAGCCATAAAAAGTAAAGAATTACCATACTTTTTGCTACCAAATTCAAAGTTACAAAGTTATTTGAAAATTTATGCAAAGTACTCAACGACATCGACAGCGCAGCATCAACAACTTCGATATCAGCCACCACGTGAGGGATGGATGAATGAAGTTTGGTTGATTTGACTGTCAGTTGGATGCCGTTGGCTGTTGGCTGTTGGCTTTTACTTTGTCTACTTAAGTTCATGTCTATGTACTATGTACTTATATATACATATATATATGTATGAATATATATTAATGTGCGTTCACAAGCGCTTCGAATGAGAATGACATTTTTGCTATCTTGCTTGTGCATCAACAATGAAAGCAACAACAGCAACAGCTAAAGCAACAGTCACAAAGCAGAGTGTTTGGGTACAAATGCTTTGAATATTTAAATACCTTTTCAAGCGTGCTGAGAAACTTTTGTTGGTGTAAAATGCTGACATAACTTTAAGGGTATCTATTGGAAAATGTTTGTATTTCGTTGACTATTTTGACTGTTGCAAATGTTTAACAACTCACAGCTATTGATGGGATAATGGGAGGTATGAAGTTGAGGGAGACAATCATTGAAGAGTACCGTAATGTGTTTTGGTGGGTTAAACGGAGCTAAGTTAGGCGGCGGGCGTTCGGGCTAGTTGTCCTTTGGACGAATATCTAGCGTTTTCAAGATATGTATTCAAAACTATACAAGGTATCCGAGAAGTGATGGTCTTCAGAAGGAAATTAAAAGATATATATACGTATATAGAAATATATATCATTCTGAAGATTTTATTTAAAATAATGTTAATTTTAGAAAGCCCAACTTGCGAAGAAGTGGGGACTCCATTAACTTTAGACCCGTCTACGCACATGAAGTCACCATGTAAAAACCAACAAAGAACACCAACAAGCTTTGAATTAGACCCCCTCTTTTGATAACAACCCCTTCATACGGGCGATAAAGCATGGAAGCTGATCGGGGCGAAGCCTTGGTACTTTTGAAATGTCAAGCCATTGAAATTAGAGAAATTCTCTTTAGTTTCGTTTGATTGAAATATAGAAGGAATACGACGCGGTATGACTGCTTCTTTAATCCATCTAGGTTCCGATGCTTGATGTCGAAAGGTTACTGACAATTCGCGACCACTGAAATAATTTGTGATCCATCATTTGAGTCTCTGACAGAGGAAGAGGACAGTGAGGCTAACTTCTAATAGTGTCAGGTGGCATACCGTATAAATGGCTTTCGCCAGGTGCAACTGTATTAGGACAGTTATTTTCAGGGACTGCTATGGTCAAGATTAGGACTTATCTGAGAGTTTATAGCGTTTATTACGTTATACGTGTCCAACTCAGATTTCACCCATCTTAGCTGTTGTCTCAGCGATCAAAGCCTGTTTAGATTGACGAACCTTAACAATCGCCAAGCAAGGCAATCGTCCTTTCAGTAGACGTGTTGCCAAAATCAGCTTAAAGTGAGGTTCTTTATGGGAGAGAAGGATGAAGATACCAAATGCAGCTATGGGAGAGAACTTTCCTTGAAACGACTTTTGACGACTTCAACGCCAGTGTAGACGTAGATTGCATCTTTAATCCCACAAGAAAATTCAACCTACACAATAGATATAGTTAGTGGAATTATTGTCTGTAGCACTAGGCTCCAGGCAAACTACGTGACTGTCTCCAAATCGGAAAACGAGAAGCCAGATAGAACTGTGCGTCTATCAACGCAAGTAAAGCTCGACATTGAAAATTCGGAATCACAACAGTCAAACAGAACTTACGTGACTCGACTCTCACGTTTCCTGGTTATTGGTTATGCTGAATTTTAATATTTCTTGTGCTTGTTTTTGAACCAAGAGTCTGCTGATTAGATAACTTACTAAAAAGCTTCTGCAGTTTTCTGCGGAATTTCAACTGAAATAAGCGTAAGGTTTCTTAACGGCAGCAGGTGTGCAGTGATTTCTTTAGTATTGAATTAAAGTTAAATGCTTAGCCGTCAATTTAGGGATTAAAATCAATCCCTGTAAAACATTTCTATTTCTTTAGACACCTTCGACTTTCCTTCTAAAACTATTCCGTCCGAGCTAAGACTTTAATAGTTTCAAGTTTACACTTACACGTGAGAAAAAGACTTTAAAAAAAAGAAAATTTATGGTTGTGAAACTTTTTTCCGAAATTCAAAATATATACATAAATACTGTTACAAAAAGATAAGTCTAAAATAATGAGAAAAAAAAAGAGATTTTAGGGTGAAGACTATTGTGCGACATGTCGTATGAATAATATGCATACCCTTCATAGATAAAATTAAGATAGTAGCCGAAATCGTAATAAGAACAGCAAAACTCATAAACTCTAGAACCAAGCAACATTTATTAATATCGAGCCCTAACCGCCAAAAGCGAATTTTTTTTTTCAAAATTTTTTTTTGCTGCAAAAATATTCCTATGGCATCTAGATGCATGGACTTTAATAATCCGATATCTAAAACAGAAGGCATTAATATGTTGCCAGCAGCTATGGCAATGCTAATAAACGTACATTAGACTGCATCACCAAAAAAAAGTTGGGGTTTTCCGCCGAGATTACAAAACTTATTATATTTGAAGACGTTCACCAAAATATTTCGGAAAAATATTAAGATTTACGTGAGCTGGACCGATTTGAAAATACCTTCAAAAATGGAATTTATGAATAAAAATAGTTTATTAAAGAACTTTTTGAAAAAAATTCCCTCAGTTGACAAAACAGATTAAGCTAAAAAATCTGCATAAAAGTACTTAAAAATATTTTCAACGGAATCGTAATCATGGGATTTTTGATGCTGTTTTTTAGCCTTTTTCAAAGATTGATTTATGAAAAACTATTCTTATTTAGACTGGGGTCTCAGTAGAAAGGTATTTTCCCACTCTTTTTATTTCTGTGCAAAAAAAAAACTCATTCACGCCCCATTTTTTTTTAAATACCAACACATCTTAATTCAACTTGGAATGACGCTCGTTCATCATACCTTTCTCCTTCATCCTCCTTTCAAATGATACCTCACAAGTCCTCGGTCCTGCTCACGTAAATCTGAATATTTTTCCGAAATATTTTGGTGGAAGTCTTAAAATATAACAGATTTTAGAATTCCAATGAAGTACCGATATTTTTTTGTATGGGGAGTGATACAGTCTAATGTACATATATGTATGAGTTCTAATGGAATGAGAAAAGTGTCCCCTGTACGTCTATTCGTTCATTCGCATTCGCTCGTAAATGTAAGTGGCAACATGAAACCGCACACCAAATAAAAATCACTAGGCCGCTGAGGTCGTATTTAGCAGACGGTAATTTATGCGAAATGTTATGGATGAGTTTAATGCTGACGATGATATGCACGTCGTTGGGCGAGATATTCATCGAAATGAAAATGACAGCCCAGAGAGACATTCAGCAAAGTGATAAGAAATGATAGAAACAACAAAGAGTGTTTTTGAAAGCGAAAGAAATGCAAGGAGATAAGAGATTGAGTGTAAAATATAGCCGCGGAGACGGAAAATAGATAAGAGAGTAAGTTAAAATTGGTTGGCACGTTAAGGCAACAATGGCCTATGTATGCATATGTAGGCAAACAATCAGCCAAAATTGCTTTGGCTACTCCACAGAAGAGAGTATCCGGCGATGCAGGGTCTAACATTACCGTTGTGTACTCTTTCGATTTGAATTATCCTTTATAGATCCTTGTAGAAATATATTCCAAAAACTTATTTTCAAGGAACGGCACAGGCGTGCTTGACATCAAAATGGACCATTTAACAAAGGGCTTCCTTGGCATAAGGACACACCTTGGTGGAAATTACAAAGCTTCGGAAATAGGTAAGGAAGTCCTTCTACGAATGCCAAAGCAGTAAGGTCTGGGACCAGTATACGGAAATCTTAAGGAAGTACAAAAAGGTCATCCGCGGTGCCAACAAGGGCTCCTAGAGTTAATCTTACGAATCCATTGAGGGTATCAAGGAATCAGCCAAGCTGAGCAGAGTCTTCGTCAAAGAACACTCTGAGTTGGATGTCCTGCTGAATACACACTTATTAGGGTGTGGGGTCGAAGAACTCGAGACTGCTACTTTAAACATTCTATAAGCACTCTTCGAAAACTGCTTGGAGAAGTTTCTAAATTCTCTACATATTTGTATTAAACCATTTTTTACGAAAAATGCTAAATAAGCTTGCAAATCGCAAAAAAAAATTATTCCAAGATGGCGGCATGTTGCCAAATGAAATGTAGGAGCAAGACTATGGATCCATGATCTACGTGTCAAATAGAAGTAAACTGCATAAAAAATTGCTGTTACAATTTTTTTTCAATTTTCCTACCAATTTTATCAAACTTTACTGGTCTAAAAAGTCCAGAAAAAAACCAAAAAATCACTAATATTTTCATTTTACTATCGATTCCTTCTTTCAAAAAGTCTTGACAAATAGCTTATCTATGCAAAAGAAATGGGCGCGGGATATCGCGCGGATTGGGATGAGCGGTATCCGAAAGGTCCTTAAAAATTTGCACTCCCGGTGAAACGTTATATGAAATTAGCACTTTTTAATGTTACATTGAGACAAAAACGAATGGGAAGCAAACAGAATAACCAGAAGATGCCACAATATTTGAGAAAAATATATTCAAGTAAATTATTTAAAATTAATTTGAAAGACACACAGGACCCGCGGTAGAAATCAGAAAAATCTAGGGTTTGGGACCTAAAAACTCAATGTCGGTATGGCCTGGATCTGTATTGAATATTTAGTCCTGCGTGCACCTCTACTAGGCCATATATTTAGGTCAGCTAGAAACTCATACTAGCTCTAGATGCTGACATTGGTCCACAGGACCTAGGAGTTAGATTATAATCTAGGCTTAGCGGCCAAGGTGAGTCTTAATATAGTATAGCTAATAGTTGTTTGTTTGGAATCTATAAAGCACTCCTTGCCTTCAAATCAATATACCTTCGGACATAGAAACTTCAAGACGCGGTAGAATGTAGAATATTGCAGATAATAAATATAGTACAACGAAATATAAAAATAATCTTAATAAAATATAGAGGCAAACCCTGACAGCCTTCATGACTTAGTGTCACTAAGCCAGAGGAAGCATAGCGATGGGAGGGCATCCCAGAATTGCAAACAAGCTTCTCTATCTGCCTATCATTGGTAAACTAAGCCAATGTCAGTAACACCGCCAACGAAAGGAAGAACCTGCAAACCTATACAATGAGTAAATGTATGTAAATAAGTCCTATTGTTAGTATGGTCGTGTGTGTGCATCGGTGCTTGTGATACGATGGCACCGTTGACAGCGAACAGCAGGCAACCATAGAATATAAAATAGATGAGAAGAACAACAACGATCGAACGGGCAGGCAGGCAGGCCACCAAACGAATCAGACATTCAACCAACCAAAAGACCAAAGAACGCTGCAACAACTCCAAAAGCAGAGACACACTACTATGTACGTACATACGTGTTGGAGAAGAAGCATTTGAGCAAATACGAGTTGAAACGCTACAGTCACGTACCGCACCAAACAAACAATGATTTTCTAGCAAATCTACTGCTCCCCAACCATCAGCAATCCAACGATGACACAAACACAAACACAAAAAAAAAAAAAAACTGCGGCGCTGTGAGTTAGTTACCTCCACTTGGGAATCATCAGCAGTCAGGCAAGCACGCAGGCTACTACTGCCACTTTGCCACGTTATAGCCATTGTGGCACGTTCGTGCTGACTCGCTAGTAGAGGTTTTTATGGCGTTGACGAGAAGCTTAAGAGCTACTTTTGAACCGTGGCCATTTTGATTGTGGGTGGAATAGGTGGGTGATGTGGCTGTATGTAAAGTCTTTTATTTTTTGTGTTTTTGGTATTTATTTGAATTTTTTATTTTTTTTTGCTTTTTGTGGGAAAGTAAGAAAAATGGCAGGTTCGTGCGCTTTAAGCTTTAGTGGCTGATGGCTGGTGTTTGCTGCACTGGTCCATGAGAGAGTGTATGGCTGCCGGTGAGTGCCTATCGCCACACATAAAAACAAACACAAATGCACACAAGCACGAACAATATTTGAAAATACATATTATTATTGCTGCCGTTATTGCAAAATATATTTACATACAAAATCATTGAACGATTTGTAATCCCCATTCAGTGTGCTCAAGACTGTCTGCAAATACCAAGCCAAAGGTTCCGGTTTGCTGTTGCCGCTCAAAAGCAGAAGCAAAATTTTGCATTTCTCTTTTCGTATAAATTTTTCTGATGTGTGTATATGCATGCACATAAATTTCCAGATACTTCATATTTCGTATGGCTTATCTACCTTCGATTGGTGTTCATAAAAATATTTCTGGCTCGCTACCCACCACCTCTCCCCGCTCCAATCGTTGTTGTTGTATCGTCAAAGGGAATGTAATACAATATTTTATCTGATGTAGCTTTTCTTTGAGCAAGTAATGGCAATCGATATTCCTAATTCACATTCAGCTACGAGCTTACAGCAGTTTTCGTCATTCATATGGAGGATGAAGTACAGTGGCGTAGCGAAAGTAAATAGAATTAAAAAAAGCTTTTAAGTATTTGCTTAAGAGCTGACGTATTCCATCCTCTCTTAGCATGGAATTTGATTCCTTCATACACAAAAATGTTTGGCTTTTATTATTTTATTTAAAAAAAGTATAATTTTTATTTGTTTCAAACTTAAATAAATAGTACAACTACCTAAAAAGGCGGCTAGGGGTCATTTGACCCCCATTTTGGCAAACATGCATGTATATTAAGTTTTTTTCTGTTACCAAAATAAGAAAATAAAAATGCAAATGTAAATTTTATGTTATTTTTAAAAAGCATAAACAAACGGGTTTAAATTAAAAATTATAGGCTGATTCATTTTCACTTGATTTTGAATTTCATCCACCCTGCATGAATTGAAATAGAATCAGTTTATTTAAAAGTAGTGGGGGTAAATGTCCCATGTCCGTGTTTCATGGTATGACGATTTTCCAGGCTATCTAGTGTTAATGGGCACATTTCGATAATCGAGTTTTTTTTACTAAAATAAAAATATATACATAAATGCAAATGGAAATTTTTTAATGAATGAACAGTTTTTAATTTCAAATCATGAGTTTTTCGTTACTAAATTTTTTAGATTTAATTTTTTTTAATTTTAAAGAATTCTAAGCGATCAAAAGAAGAGGCTACGATGAAAGAAATTCACCCTAAATTCGAACACAAAAAAATTGTATTTCAAGAATTTTTGATCGAAAAAATAAGAAAAAACATAAAATGGCGGTAAAATATAATCGAACAAAGAAATTAAAATCACATAAAAACTGTAAAGGAAGAAAAATGTTTAGAGAAAAGCTTCCAAATTAAAGAAGATTTCTTACACAACTAACTACAGACATGGTGGTCATAATGTCCAAGTAAAGTTGACCCACAATATCAAAAAATCTTATTGGATTGCCAAATCACCCTACGGGGTTGTGCGTCTCTGGAAGGGGATTCAGTCGAACTTATGCGGACGCACAAGCACCCTATTTGTAGTCAAAAGCTATGGAAATTTTCACTTGAAATTGGAGATATTTTATATTCTTTCGAAATACGAAAATACGTGTTATAACTCGTTCTTAGTCTCTTGCGATGATCTATTTCAAGAAAATTCTGCACTCTTCGAGCTAGGACTCTTTTACAGAAAGTACAAACTAACCTTAAGAAACCCTGAGACATGTTCTTATTTACTCTCACAGAAATGTATGATACATATAAATCTATAACCAACGCAAAAAATTACACAAATTGATGTATTCCCTACTTTCGTAAAAAAGGTTATACTGTGAAGCCACCTCAATTCCTTCATTCACCTCTAAATCAACCAAGCATACATACATATACACTGAGCACAGTTCGAGTAGCGCAGAGTTTGCACCAACAACAACACTAGTAGCAATGGTTGCAACAGAGGTAAAACCAGCCAAATGAACGATAAGACACACCAACACAAACGAGCGGCGTCAGCACTGTAAATAATTGTGGGATGAGGTGAGGTGAGGGCGGTATTTTAGCACAGCCAACAGCATTGAATGCGAAAGAAGCTTTGGTTACAGTAACAACATAACTAAAATCTAAACCAAACCCAACAATAACAGTAACAATAACAACAACAGCAACATTAACATCAATGCCAACGCCAACACATCGAGCAACGACTCATGCGGAATAGTAATCTGGCATTAGATTACTGATCCATGTCAAATCTTTGGCTTAGGTTTTATGTATGTCCCTTTTGCAAGAGCATTTTTGATGTGCATGCATATATGTATGTATGTGTATATGTGTATGTCCTTTCTGATGACGTTGACGTATTATTGTTGTTGGTGGTTAGCTAACACATCTTTATTTATATAGTACATACATACCTACATACATACATGGAGGAACACAAACTTGCATAAGTACTAGATATGTATATACAAACACACATTTAAAGATGAGCATATTCCCGTATTGATGCGAGTGTTTTGATTGATAGCAGTCGAATTTGGACACATCTCACAATGACATGTTAAAGTTAAAGGTAAACCTAAAGCTAAAGTTGATATGCTCGCAGGAGATGAGGTGGAACGTTTTGGGTGTGTCAAGTGAGAAGAGAACATTCAAAACAGTTTTTTGTGAATATAAAATGAAGTGAACTCAGTTGATACCGACACTAACAAACTGTAGTTAAGTATGCCACAAATGAATGGAAAATTATGTTAAACCAGTTGAGAGAGTTCTTTTTAAAGAAATGCTTGTTTCCGAATGACGAAAGTCAAGCAAATAAACTTACTTAGTTACAGGAAGGAATATGCTTAGAACTATTTTACTCTTTAGCAATCTGTCAAAAACTATTGGTTGAACACGGTAAACCGAGGTAACTGAGTTGTTAGAAGTTCGTAGTATCCCTCGGAAAGATCCAAGTTTGATTTCTGATCAAGGCAACATCTTAATGAAAAAAGTTAAGTTCTTATGGAGTCACTCACAGTTGAGTTAACTGATGCGATGAAAAAGTTTTCAAGAAGATTATTTGCCGTTCGGAGGCGATGTAAAACTGTGAGTCCCTAATGGAACGAGTGCATGCAGTAGGCATACAACACATTGTCCAATCTGTTGAAGCAACGGTTGGAAAAACGCCCTAAAAGCAGGCGTTCGATCTGCTGAGGATAATCTTAATCGCCTATATTGGCAAAAGAAATTCAGTAACTGAGTGATGTGATAAAGAAAACACGGCGCAATTCAGCCAAAAACAAATGTTCTTTCATCAAGAATGGGTAAAGTGACCATTTCGTATTTCGAAAATGACAATTTAAAAGCACCTTCCAAAGTAAAGTTTTTGAGTTTTTTTCTCTAAAAACAGCACGCAATAAACTTTTTGTATTGTATTTTATTAAAATATTGACATTATTCAACATATGATTAAAGCAAATTTTAAGTATAGTCGTCATATAAATAGAGTAACCCTTAGCTGGCCAATTTTCCTCAACATTAAACGTCTGTCAAACTAATTTAATGCGGGTAATTTCCAGAAAGCACTATCATATAAACATATTATTCAACAACTATGCGCATGTTTTAGCCACAAATCCAAAAGCTGTGTACACGCGGATTAGTACATATGAATGTATGCATGTATGTTAAAACATAATGCAGGATGTGGTAATGTAACCGCATCGCATCCATCGGCAATATGACAAATAAATATCTTCAGTTATAGTAAGGTGTTAAATCATAATGGCATGATATCAACACGTAAACGCACACAATTGTTCGTAAATATATATAAGAAACTGAAGACACCCCCTGCAGGGAAAGCTACTAGTTGTGAACTAGAATTCTACCAGTTTGCGTGTCAGCCCAACTAGTTTACGTTCTATGCTGTTTCAATGTTAGCAACTGGTAGTTTTAACATGGCTATGTCCTGCGAGATGTCAATTATTAGGCTATGCATTAGCATCTACTAGTAGAAATACTGTAGCATCATAAGGATGTCATTTGCTCTCGGCGCTCCAACAGTCGCAATGGCAGACAGAGCAAAGCACTGGCGTGGGATTCCTGAGGTCCAAGGTTCAAGGCCTGGCACAGGGGAAATTTTTTATATTTTTTTTTTACTTTTTTTATTGTTATTTTTTATGTTTTTTCTGCAATGGAATTAGATTTTCCAATGTGTTATTTATATTTAAATTGAAATAATTATATTGATTTACATCGATTTAATTTGAAAAATCTTAACCACCTCCAAGCGACTCGCTGAACGCTTAAATTCTTTGAAATTGTCGGATTGGTAGGCCATCACTTTAGCACATACTAGACAATGAACTAGTATTTTTACTGACTGATTTGGCTTTTCACTGCAGGGCCCGAACTATGGTGTTATCGAAATAGTATGAGCATATGTAATAAATGTACATATACATATTAATATTCGTATGTAATATGTAAATATATATGTAGAACATATGATTGCATTAGAACAACACCCTCAACTAGTCGTCGATTTCAATTCATCGAATTCGCGCTGCAGTATTAGCTCTTACGCTTACCACACTTTAAGGAAATCGATTCCACTTTAATTTTGTGTCTTAATATATTAAATTTTATTAACATCGATACGTTTGATTTATTTAGGTTTTATACATATGTACATACATACATACATACACTAGCCAAAATATGTCTCCGTACAGGGTTTTTTTTTTAATATTTGCAATATATATATATAGTTCATTCTGCATCAAATGGCATATAAATTAATAATTCAAGGTTTTTACAAAATTTTGGAAAATTCGACAAATTTGAGTATGCAGTTTTGTAGCTTAATCAATTTCAGCATAATAAAGTACAACTTTTAAGTGCCTATAAACTACCGTTGATTTTTGAGATTTTTTTTTTTGCTAATGATGTTGCTAATTTTCTCCATATAGCGGATTCGTGATAGTTTTTTTTTCGTATGGGGAAAAATGACGAAGAGCGTCAGTAAATAAATTCTCAAAAATTAACGGTAGATTATAGCCACTTAAAACTTGCATTTTATTATTCTGAAATTCAGTGAGCTACAAAAAAATTCTAAAAAATTTGGTTTAAAACTGGAAAATTTTTGTGAAAATTTGTCGAACTTCCCTAAATTTTGTAAAAACTTTGAATCATTAATTTATATGCCGTTTTGTGGAGAATTTCTATTAAAATTTAAGAATACAAGTAAGAAAGTCTAAGTTCGGGCGGAGCCGAACATTAAATACCCGGCGCAAATATTAAATATATGTTTTTTCACCTTTCCGAAACCTACCGCTAGATGGTAAGCCGGGGTGTATCAATTTTGAGTAAATTAGCGTCCTTCAATTTCGAAATATTGAAGTTTCAAGCATTTCTGAAACTTAGCGTTATATGAAAAGCGGCCGTAATTTTAGTCCGATTTCAATAATTTTCAACGCTTTGCTTTCATATGGCAAGCACAATAACCACACCGAGTTTGGTACAAATTGGTAGAACCGATATACATATATGTGATCATAAGTGGGCGGTGCCACGCCCATTTTCCAAAATTTTACCATAAACGTTTTTCTTGGTAAAGAATTGTTGCAAGCATCAATTTTGATTAAATTAGCTTCAATATTTACTGATTTATCGAAGATTTTGTATTTCTCTACATTACCGTTATATGGGATGTGGGCGTGGTTATCGTCCGATTTTAAAAATTTTCGGCGATTTTTTATGCTGTACTAAGGCAACAACTGTGCCAAGTTTGGAAGAAATTAGTGCAGCGGTTACCGAGATATACACATGTAACCATAAGTGGGCGTGGCTACGCCCATTTTCCAAAAATTTATAACACTCTTAGTTTTCGTCTAAAAATTGTTGTAAATATTAATTTTGAGTGAATAATCTTCAGTAGTTATTAAAATATCGCAGTTTTCGTATTTCCGAAAATTACCGTTATATGGGATGTAGGCGTGGTTATTGTCCGATTTTTTAAATTTACGGCCCATTTAGTATGCCGTATCAAGGCCAACAACTGTGCCAAGTTTGGAAGAAATTGGTGCAGCGGTTACCAAGATATACACATGTAACCATAAGTGGGCGTGGCTACGCCCATTTTCCAAAAATTTATAATATTCTTATTTTTCGTCTAAAAATTATTGTAAATATCAATTTTGAGTGAATTATCTTCAGTAGTTACTAAAATATCGCAGTTTTCGTATTTCTGGAAATTACCGTTATATGGGAAGTGGGCGTGGTTAAAGTCCGATTTCGCCCATTTTCAATACCAACCTACCTTGGATTAAGGGAAACCTACATACCAAATTTCGTTGAGATATCTCAATTTTTGCTCGAGTTATCGTGTACACGGACGGACGGACAGACGGACAGACGGACGGACAGACAGACATGGCTTAATCGATTTCTTTTTTCATCCTGATCATTTATGTATACATTTGTCTATATCTATCTCGATTCGTTTTGGCTGTTACAAACAACCGTTATGTGAACAAAATTAATATACCCTTGTGCACCACGGTGCAGCGAACAAAGGTGGCGCCGTCAGTGGTACCGCTACTTTGGTTCTGCCGATTTTGACAGTTGTGGTAACTTGTAAATAAACCTTTGTTTACAAATCAGCGAAAGAGAAATATGAATTATTAGTGAAAAATCAGTTTAAATTGTGTTAATTTACAATTTGTGAGTGATTTTTGAGTTGAAGACTGCGTAAAAACTAATACAATGAAGTGATGTGTGTTAAATTGCGACAGCCGTCAAGATGCAAGAAGCGTAGATGCAAGTGTAGCGCTGGGACGAATCGCTGCATTTTGTGTAAAGCAATGGAGTGCACTAACCCGTTTGCTGAAGCAGCCTCAATTGCAAAGCAATGGAGTGCACTAAAATGTTCACTGTTCTCTAATAGATTAGGTGAAAAATGCAATATTTTCGTATTTAGCAAAATTAAAACACGTTTTTCGCTGTAAAGTGAACTGCTTTGGCAGTTTTAACTCGTTCTTCTTTTCGCTCTATTCTTTGTTTACTTGTGGTACACAAATGTCAACGCCCAGGACGGCGCAATCTTGTATTCTATCATTCTTGCTTGTGCACAAGTGCGCTCGGGTATAAAAATTTATTACGAAAGACATTACATTAAAAAAAAACACTATACAGAAACATATTCTGGTGAGTGTACATATAGATACAAGTGGCCACCGCTGCCTACCCACATTTTTTTACTTAAATAAATAACCGATGCTCGGTCGGCCTAGTCTGACACATCCTCCGGATAAAGCTTTTTTGCGCACTCGCGAACTCTGTTGGGCTTATAACTATACAGAGGTATGGTTACCATTGGCCACAGTGCCTACCCACTACTTTTTGATACAATAAATATATTTTTTACATAAATACATACAAGCAAACATCCTGGTCTCCCCTCTCACTGAGTTAATCTATCGTAGTACTGAGTGTCAGTTACGATGACCGAAGAATGGACTTTGAATATCAAAAATTAGACCCCAAATGATTTGTTCAAATATCACGAGTAACTTATGTCATTATGATAAAATTACCACTAAAAATACATGCGTTTAATAATTTACAGACAGAAAGCCATGAATTGAATTGTAAATGTATGCTATCTATTATTATGCAAATAATTTAACTTACCTATATCTCATAGATACTACATGCACCGAGCACGCCATTACCCTAATACTCCAAAGGTCACCTTGTACATATTCTCAAAACAATTGAATGATTTCTAGGAAGTGTGAACATCATTTTTCATTAATTTAACATCAACAGCTAGAATAACAACACAAGTGACAGCATGACAGCTCGTGCAGAGCAAAGCAATCGTTTCTATATGCAGCACAATTCGCATATGTTCGCATCGCATCGGCCTCGCCCCACACGCAACACAGCAGGCGGGCCGCGAAACCCTCAAC